>NC_135981.1:5259631-5327290 GCF_053455715.1 Rhinoraja longicauda | reverse complement strand
TCTCCGTGAGTGCTTCCAATTTAGATTAACCCTAAAGTAAAACAAATTCTTTGTGGAATAGAATATTCATGTCCACAAAAGAGTCATTATCGTGCTTATGATAATGTATTAAAATCCTAGAGCAATTTGCGTTTGACATGAGGAGGTGAACTCACTACATTGGAATTCATTGGTAAGCACGCGTGGCATCAGTGTGTTGAAGATATCTGTTGAAGGCCGCAAAACGTTGTGAAAGCTGCCCAGTCCATCACCGGCTCTGACCGCCCCACCATCGAAGGGATTTATGGGAGTCACTGCCTCAAAAAGGCAGCCGGCATCATCAGAAAACCACACCACTTAATGATAGCGGAGTCAGGGGGTATGGGGAGAAGGCAGGAACGGGGTACTGATTGTGAATGATCAGCCATGATCACATTGAATGGTGGTGCTGGCTCGAAGGGCTGAATGGCCTCCTCCTGCACCCATTGTCTATTGTCTATTGTCATCCTGGCCACACACTCATTTCACCCCTGCCATCGGGAAGGAGGTACAGGAGCCTGAAAACTGTAACGTCCAGGTTCAGGAACAGCTTCTTCCCTACAGCCATCAGGCTGTTAAACATCACAACCTCCAAATAAGCTCTGAACTACAATAGACATCATTATTATTATTATTATTATTATTATTATTATTATTATTATTATTATTATTATTATTATTATTATTATTATTATTATTACTCTTATTACTCTTATTATTACTATTATTCTTATTCTTATTATTACTCTTATTATTATTATTATTATTATTATTATTATTATTATTATTATTATTATTATTATTATTATTATTATTACTTATTATTATTATTACTATTATTATTATTATTATTATTATTATTACTCGTATTATTCTTATTATTATTATTATTATTATTATTATTACTATTATTATTATTATTATTATTATTATTATTATTATTATTATTATTACTCTTATTATTCTTCTTATTATTATTATTATTATTCTTATTATTATTACTATTATTATTATTATTATTATTATTATTATTATTATTATTATTATTATTATTATTATTCTTATTATTATTATTATTATTATTATTATTTACAGTGTACTATGTTTACATATTGTGTTGTGTTGCAGCAATAAGAATTTCATTGTTCTATCTGGGACAGACGACAATAGAACATTCTTGACTCCTGACGCTGTATTTGTTCAGTCAAGCACGTATCTGAGATGAGTGAGCATTGGAGAAGGTGGCTGGCTGTACAGAGGCGCATCTATTTGAGACAGCATTGGCCATGTCCACTTGGGTAAATGAAAATGGGCGGCACAGTGGCCCTGAAATGGGTGACCCATCTCCAGTTCATCCCATTGAGGAGAGCTCTTCAGCGGGTAGTCCATAGAGCTCAGAGGACCATCGGAACACAGCTATCAGCTTTGGAGGGCATCTACAACACACGATGCCTCAGAAAAAGCCACCAGCATCCACAAAGACTCCTCACACCCCTGCAACAGTCTGTTCGAACTCCTTCCATCGGGCAGACGATATAAGGCCTTCTACGCCCGCACCTCCAGACTCAGGAACAGCTTCATTCCCCAGGACCATAGCTGCTATGAACTGGTCCTGCTGAGCCGGATGGTCACATCACACAGTGAACCGGCACAGATCTACTTGCACTTTATTCTGTTTTAATACTGTTACAATTTGTTTCATTGGGTTGTTTAAATTAATACTGATTAATTTAATTGCATCGTATGGGAGGCGCATTCCCAATCTCGTTGTACCCCTGTACAATGACAATAAAGATGTATTGTATTTGCCAGCATAAGGACCATGTCCTTCTCCACCTCGTGTAGAAAGGAACTGCAGATGCTGGATTAAACCGAAGATAGGTGACACGAAAAGCTGGAGTAACTCAGCGGGTCAGGCAGCATCTCCGGAGAGAAGGAATGGGTGACGTTTCGGGTCGAGACCCTTCTTCAGACTAGTCAGGGATAAGGGAAACGAGAGATATAGACGATGATGTAAAGAGATAAAGAACAATGAATGAAAGACATGCAAAAGAAGTGATGATGATAAAGGAATCAGGGCCACTGTTATAGACAATAGACAATAGACAATAGACAATAGACAATAGACAATAGACAATAGGTGCAGGAGGAGGCCATTCGGCCCTTTGAGCCAGCACCGCCATTCAATGTGATCATGGCTGATCATTCTCAATCAGTACCCCGTTCCTCCCTTCTCCCCATACCCCCCTGACTCCGCTATCTTTAAGAGCTCTATCTAGCTCTCTCTTGAATGCTCTCTCTGTTAGCTGTTTGTTGGGTGTAAACGAGAAGCTGGTGCGACTTGCGGGGGGCGGGGGGGGGGGGGAGATGGGGAGAGAGGGAATGCCGGGGTTACTTGAAGTTAAAGAAATCAATATTCATACGACTGGGTGTTACTGGAGCCTTTAGGCACCCAGGTAATAGAGCAGACACGTGGCTCAGTGGCAGAGTTGCTGCCTTGCAGCGCCAGAGACCAGGGCTTGTTCCTGACTACGGGTGCTGGCTGTACGGAGTTTGCACGTTCTACCCGTGACCGCGTGGATTTTCTCCGGTTTCCTCCCCACACTCCAAAGACTTACAAGTTTGCAGGTTAATTGGTTTCCGAAAATTGTCCCAAGTCAATCGTAATCAATGATTATCCTCAACTAATATTTAGTTAGCCACTTTGTTCACCGCTGTTGATGAGGGCTTGCTGTGGGCAAATTGCCCGTCCTACAGTGTAAACAAGACCACTCTTTTGCCTGAGCTGCTGAGTTACTCCAGCACTTTCTGTCTTTTTTTGTATACCAAGCATCTGCAGTTCCTTAGAGTTGTAGAGTCACACAGCGTGGAAACAGGCCCTTCAGCCCAACTTGCCCACACCGACCAACATGCTTCATCTAAGCTAGTCCCAAGTGCCTGCTTTTGGCCCCAAACCCTCTAAACCTACCCTATCCGTGTACCTGTCTAAATGTTTTGTTGTGGTCCCTGGTTCAACTAACTTCCTACCCACGTAACAGGACCTCTCTTCTATACTCAATACTCTGACATGGTCCAATGTCCTGAAAGCCTTCTTGACCACCCTATCCACCTGTGCTGCCTCTTTCAAGGAACTATGTACCTGCACTCCTAGATCCCTCTGCTCCACAACACTCCCCAGAACCCAGCTGTTTACTGTGTAGGTCCTGCCCATCTGTGTAGGATCTGCAATTCATGGTTCAAATTGTACTTGTGAATTGTGGGAGCATTTTTGATGTCCTGAGCAAACTATATCAACATGATCACACTGAGGAAGAGGCTCTCTCGGTTGATGTAAATAAAACGCGTTACAAACTGGGAACGTGCTTCTGATATTCTGGGGAAGATTTATTTCCCAATAAACAATTCTAAAGCAGATTACTGGTCATGTTCGCATTGCTTGTTGACTATAAATCGCTGGCACAATTTCCTACATTTCCACAGTGTCCCTGCTTCCACTAAGCCATTCTGATAGCCCTTTCTAAATGCCAGTCCGGGCACCTTTTAAATAAATAGTTCCTCTGATGGCTGTGGTAATAAATGCCTTTCCTTATTGTGAAGACAGACACAAAATGCTGGAGCAACTCAGCGGGACAGGCAGCATCACTGGAGAGAAGGAATGGGTGACGTTTTTTTCGGGTCGAGACCCTTCTTCAGACTGATGTCAGGGGAGTGGGTTGTACATGGATAAGGAAGTGTAGGGTGTGAAAACAGGACAAAAAGGGAATGGAGATCAAGGAAAATGTAGAATAGATCGTTGTTAGTTGGGAGAAGGTAACAACAAAGCAAACAGAGATAAAATGTAGTCGGAGACAGTAAGACAGGTGCAGGTGTCTTACTCAGACCAAGACTTTCTTTATTGTTCCACATTTGAAAATAGAACACTGTTCCGGAGAAATTGGACAATTTTAGGCCCAAATCGTCGCCCACAATTTGGGCCTAAAATTGTGGGCAACAATTTTAGGCCCACCTTACTCACCGTCGTCCCTTTGGTGCTAATGGAAGAAGTTTCAATGAAATCGGTGTTATATTTTTAAAGTTATTCACATTGGCGGCACGGTAGCGCAGCGGTAGAGTTGCTGCTTTACAGCGAATGCAGCGCCGGAGACTCAGGTTCGATCCTGACTACGGGTGCTGCACTGTAAGGAGTTTGTACGTTCTCCCCGTGACCTGCGTGGGTTTTCTCCGAGATCTTCGGTTTCCTCCCACACTCCAAAGACGTACAGGTATGTAGGTTAATTGGCTGGGTAAATGTGAAAAATTGTCCCTAGTGGGTGTAGGATAGTGTTAATGTGCGGGGATCACTGGGCGGCACGGACTTGGAGGGCCGAAAAGGCCTGTTTCCGGCTGTATATATATGATATGATATGATATGATTTTAAAGTTTAAATCTATCTCTTAGGGAGGGAGGGGGAGGGGGAGGGGGAGGGGGAGGGGGAGGGGGAGGGGGAGGGGGAGGGGGAGGGGGAGGGGGAGGGGGAGGGGGAGGAGGGAGGATAAGGGGGGTTGAGGGGATGGAGTGCGGGCGGGAAGAGGGGGAGGGGAGGGGAGGGGAAGGAGGGGGAGGGGGAGGGGTGGGACGAGAGGGTGCTGCACCAATGCAGGAGAGGTTTGGGCCCAACGGGTCCACTTGGTCTGGTATCTCTCTAAACCTGCACCTTTCATGTACCTGTCTAAATGTTTCTTGAATGTTGCAATAGACAATAGACGATAGACAATAGGTGCAGGAGGAGGCCATTCGACCCTTCGAGCCAGCACCACCATTCAATGTGATCATGGCTGATCATTCTCAATCAGTACCCCGTTCCTGCCTTCTCCCCATACCCCCTGACTCCGCTATCCTTAAGAGCTCTATCTAGCTCTCTCTTGAATGCATTCAGAGAATTGGCCTCCACTGCCTTCTGAGGCAGAGAATTCCACAGATTCACAACTCTCTGACTGAAAAAGTTTTTCCTCATCTCCGTTCTAAATGGCCTACCCCCTTATTCTTAAACTGTGGCCCCTTGTTCTGGACTCCCCCAACATTGGGAACATGTTTCCTGCCTCTAACGTGTCCAACCCCTTAATAACGTGTCCAACGGGTCCACTTAGTCTAGTATCCCTCTAAACCTGCACCTTTCATGTACCTGTCTAAATGTTTCTTGAATGTTGCGACAGTCCCTGCCACAACTACCACCTCCGGCAGCCCAACTGTACCTCACCTTAAACCTATTGTTATGAGTTACCCTGTGACACTGAGACACAAACTCTTTCACCTAGGGTAGGGGAATCAAGAACCAGGGGACATAGGTTTAAGCTGAGAAGGGAAAGATTGAATAGATTTTCTTTTAGATTTAGAGATACAGCACGGAAACAGGCCCTTCGGCCCACCGAGTCCGCGCCGACCAGCGATCCCCGCACATTAACACTATCCTACACACACTAGGGACAATTTTTACATTTACCCAGTAAATTAACCTACAAACCTACAAACCTGTACGTCTTGTGGGAGGAAACCGAAGATCTCGGAGAAAACCCACGCAGGTCACGGGGAGAACGTACAAACTCCGTACAGACGGCACCCGTAGTCAGGATCGAACCTGAGTCTCCAGCGCTGCATTCGCTGTAAGGCAGCAACTCTACCGCTGCGCCACCGTGCCGCCAACCTGAGTGGCAACGTTTTCACTCAGCGAATGTTAGGGAAGAGCATGCGAACTCCGCACAGTCAGCTCAGCACCCGAGGTCAGGATCGACCCCAGTCGCTGGTGCTGAGAGGCAGCGGCTCTACCCGCTGCCACTGCCCTCTATTGCAGCGTGGATCCATGCTCTCGGTTGCAGCTCTCGGCTGAGAGCTCTAACGTGAAATTGTCACAGCCTTCCTTGACAAACTTGTCTTATTTCTAGTGAATGTTTTGCTGAGAAATTAGTATCGACCTTCGCAGCAGGTATAACTCCTCCACCGCTGTGCAGCTGGTAACAGTGACAGCGTCTCTGTCACGACAACAAGGGCCTCAGTTTAACACAGTAGATACCAGGATCTGCGGGTGCTGGCTCACAAAAAAAAAAGACACAAAGTGCTGGAGTAACTCAGCGTGACAGGCGGCATCTCTGGAGAACATGGATAGGTGATATTTTGGGTCGGGTCTCTTTCTCAGACTGATTGTTTAGTTTAGATTAGAGATACAGCGTGGAAACAGGCCCTTCGGCCCACCGAGTCCACGCCGACCAGCGATCCCCGCACACTAACTCTATCCCACACACATCAGGGACAATTTACATTTATAGCAAGCCAATTAACCTACAAACCTGTACGTCTTTGGAGTGTGGGAGGAAACCGAAGATCTCGGAGAAAACCCACGCAGGTCACGGGGAGAACGTACAAACTCCGTACAGACAAACACCCGTGGTCGGGATTGAACCGGGTCTCTGGCGCTGCAAGCGCTGTAATGTGGCAACTCTACCGCTGCGCCACCGTGCCTCTGTGGAGGGAATAAAGCTGGGAGAGAGGAGGGGCAGGACAAATCCTGGCAGTTAATAGGTTTATCCAGGCGAGGGGTTTATGGCGGGCAAGATGCTGGACAAAGATCAGAGCTGGAAAGACGGAAGGTGTGAGACAAAAGGATTGAAAAGTGGTGGTGGCACGGTGGCACAGAGGCAGAGTTGCTGCCTCACAGCACCAGAGTCGTGGGTTCGATCCTCACCTCGGGCGCTGTCTGTGTGGAGTTTGTACGTTCTCCCTGTGACTGCGTGGGTTTTCTCCGGATGCTCCGGTTTCCTCCCACACTCCAAAGATGTACAGGTTTGTAGGTTAATTGGCTTTGGTTAAAATTGTAAGTTGTCCCTAGAGTGTAGGATTGAACTAGTGATCGCTGGTCGGCGCTGACTCGGTGGGCCGAAGGGCCTGTTTCTGTGCTGTATCTCTAAAGTGTAAAGTTGTGAATTGTGAAGCTCGAGGAAGGAAAGTAGGTGGAAGGGGAGGTGGAGGGAGGTGGGGGGGGGGGGCGGGAATAGGTACCAGGGCCAGATGGGACAGGGGAGGGAGGGGGAACATAGAAACATAGAAAATGGGTGCAGGAGTAGGCCATTCGGCCCTTCGAGCCAGCTGATCATCCAGCTCAGTAGCCTGTACCTGCCTTCTCTCCATACCCCCTGATCCCTTTAGCAAAAAGGGCCACATCTAACTCCCTCTTATATATAGCCAATGAACTGGCCTCAACTACCTTCTGTGGCAGAGAATTCCACAGACTCACCCTAGTTCTGGACTCCCCCAACATCGGGAACAATCTTCCCGCATCTAGCCTCTCCAACCCCTTAAGAATTTTATATGTTTCTATAAGATTCCCCCTCAGTCTTCTAAATTCCAGCGAGTACAAGCCCAGTCTATCCAGTCTTTCCTCATATGAAAGTCCTGCCATCCCAGGGATCAATCTGATGAACCTTCTCTGTACTCCCTCTAAGGCAAGAACGTCTTTCCTCAGGTTAGGAGACCAAAACTGTACACAATACTCCAGGTGCGGTCTCACCAAGGCCCTGTACACAGAAGGGGAGGTGGAGGTAGGTGTGGGGGGGGGGGGGGGGAATAGGTACCAGGTCCAGGTGGGACAGGGGAGGGAGGGGGAAGGGGAGGTGGAGGGAGGTTTGGGGGGGGGGGGGGGTGGGGGATAGGTACCAGGTCCAGGTGGGACAGGGGAGGGAGGGGGAAGGGGAGGTGGAGGGAGGTTTGGGGGGGGGGGGGGGGTGGGGGATAGGTACCAGGTCCAGGTGGGACAGGGGAGGGAGTGGGAAGGGGAGGTAGTTTAACATCTGATTCCAGGTAGTGTAAAGCTCCCCCAGCTCCCTTACTGGGGAATCAGAAGGAATTCTTGTCCTCAAGGTTAAGATTAGTTCAGTTCAGTTTATTACCGAGGTACAGTGAAAAGCTTTGTTGCGTGCTAACCAGTCAGCAGAAAGACAATGCATGATTACAATCGAGCCATTTACAGTGTGCAGACACATGATAAGGGAATAACGTGTAGTGCAAGGTAAAGCCAGCAACATCCGATCGAGGATCGTTCGAGGGTCATCAAAGAGGTACAGGAGATGGTAGTTCAGCACTGTTCTCTGGTTGAGGTAAGATGGTTCAGTTGCCTGATAACAGCTGGGAAGAAACTGCCTCGCAGCGCCGGAGACCCACGTTCGATCCTGACCTTGGCCGCTGTCTGTGTGGAGTTTGTACGTTCTCCCTGTGACCGCGTGTGTTTCCCCCCCAAGTGTTTTCTCCTACATCCCGAAGACGTACGGGATTGTGGGATAGTTGCCCCCCTGTAAAATTGCCTCTCGTGTGTAGGGAGTGGATGAGAAAGTGGGATAACACAGAACTAGTGGAACGGGCGATCGATTGTCAGCATAGGCTCGGTGGGCCGAAGGGTCTGTTTCCATGCTGTATCGTTGAATCAAACAATCACTTTGTTTCTGACATCATTAAAACTTATTTCACCTCCAATCTCTGCATTTCCCAACTGACAATAACCTAGGTATCATTGTTGGTGAGAGAGGTTTCTGGTTATTCCTTTCATCTGGATGGTTTTAACGTGTTTCTATTTTCAGGAAGAGTTTGTCCATTGACAGTAAATGTGTTCACACATCCATTATAGGCCAGACAGAGGAAGTGCTTAGAAACCCATTAGTGCTTGAAATCCCGAGAGTCCTGCCTTAAGTCAGTCAGAATCCCCCTCAGAATGACTTGGAATGTCTTTGTGAAATCAGAATCAGCAACCTCAGAAGCATAGATGTAGAAATAAAGAACTGCAGATGCTGGTTTATACACTGAATACCAAAGACAGTGGAGCAGAGCAAGATAGACCACTCGACCCTAAAAACCGTAGTACGTCACGGCGCCATTTTAGTAGGCAGAAACTTGCAGAAACATTTAAAAATAAAATTAACCAAAATCTGTGTATTGGTAGATGAGATATATTCTGCATCCTTATGGTATCGTCACACATACTGTTCCCCCAAAACACTGATTACACTGCGAGAGGCATAACGAACGGCAGGTTTTGCTTACTAAAATGGCGGACATTACGATCCTTTGCGTACTACACTTCAATATAGGCGATTTCAACGGAGTGGTTTATCGTGCTCCTCTAGTATCTTTGCTGAATACACTGTTTGCATAACTGAGTAGTTTAGTTTAGTTTAGTTTAGAGATACAGCGCAGAAACAGGCCCTCTGGCCCACCGAGTCCGCGCCGACCAGCGATCCCCGCACATCAACACCACCCTACACACGCTAGGGACAATTTACATTTATACCAAGCCAATTAACCTACAAACCTGGACGTCTTTGGAGTGTGGGAGGATACTGAAGATCTCGGAGAAAACCCACGCGGGTCACGGAGAGAACGTACAAACTCAGCACAGGCAGGACCCGTAGTCAGGATCCAAGCTGGGTCTCTGGTGCTGAGAGTGTTGTAAGGTAGCAATTCTTCCAATGCACCACAGTGCCACACATATAACAGTCTGAATATACACACAAAACGCTGGAGTAACTCAGCGGGTCAGGCAGCATCTTTGGAGAGAAGGAATAGGTGATGTTTTTCGGATCGAGATCCTTCTTCAGACCGAGTGTCAGGGGGAAAGGAAACGACAGATAGAGGCGGCGATTTAGAGAGAGAGAGACATAGAACAAACGCATGAAAGATATGCAAAAGAAGTGAAGATGATCAAGGAGAGGTGGAGCCCACAATGGTCCATTGTTGTCTGTGGGCTAGGTGGTAACGAGTTATACAGACAATGAAACTCAACAGGACATACCAGTGAAACTAGTACGACGACTCGGGTGGGAACAGAGTGACTGGGGCCGTGAGATCTTCCACCGGGTGGCCATAAGGTCACAAGGAATAGGAGTAGAATTAGGCCATTCGGCCCATCAAGTCTACTTCGCCATTTAATCATGGCTGATCTATCTCTCCTTCCTAACCCCATTCTCCTACCTTCTCCCCATAACCCCTGACACCTGTACTAATCATGAATCTATCTATTTATCTCTGCCTTAACAATATCCATTGACTTGGCCTCCACAGCTTCACAGCCTAAATCTGAATGTTTAGGGAAAATTGGGGAGGGGAAGGCAGAGGTTGAGCTATTGATCTGGCTGGCTGAGACATTATAGGTGATGGTTAATCATCTCCTCACTTTGATTCCCTCAGGATGATCCAGATCAAACTGTGCCAGAAACTCCACTGATCACCTCAGTCGAAATTCTGCATCAGTCCTGAGATCCTCCAGCAAATGTTGTAAAGTGTAAGCACTGGGGGATAAAGGGAGGGGTGGGGGGGGGGGGGGGTTAGGTGGGGGGGTTCTCAAAGGAAGTCTGGAGAAGTCCTCTACCCATTATCTGACAGGTTTTGTCCTGCCTCCACTTCTATCCCAGGTCCCCCTTACTACAATCAATCTCAAGAAGGATCCCGACCTGAAATGTTGCCTCTCCACTTCGACAGTACTACACAACGAACTGCAGATGCTGGTATATATGGGAAAAAAAAGCACAAAGTGCTGGAGTAATTCAGAGGGTCTTGCAGCATCTCTGGCGAACATGGACAGGTGATGTTTTGGGTCTCGAAACTTCTCAGGTGATGGTGCCAGCGAGTCTCTCGACCCGAAATGTCACCCATCCATTTCCTCCAGAGATGCTGCCCAACCCGCTGAGTTCCTCCAACATTTTGTGTTTTGTTCAGGGTTCTGGCATCTGCAGTTCCTTGTTTCTCCATGTTACTATCAAGCTACACACCACAAAGACGTTCAGGTTTGTAGGTTGACTGGCTTTGTAAAATTGCAAACTGTCCCTAGCGCGGGACAGTGCTAATATACGGGGATCACTGGTCGGCGCGGACTCAGTGGGCCGAAGGGCCTGTTTTACCCCGCTTCTACGGGTGCTCCGGTTTCCATTGGACGTGGAAGCTTTTTGCTGTACCTTAGTCCACGTGACAATTAAACTAAGCTAAACTGGTTTTCCTGCCGCATTCCAAAGACCGACAGGTTTGTAGATTAATCAGCTCCAGCGAAAGATTGTAAATCGTCTGTGCGCAGAATAGTGCTAGTGCACAGGGAGGTGGCTGGTCGGCACGGTCCCGGTGGGCCGAAGGGCCTGTTTCCGCGCCGTGTCTCGAAACTAAACTCAGCGGAACATTCAGCTTCGTGCGGGAAAGGGTGTTTTTGAGCGCGTTCTTTACTCACCGGCTTCCGTTAGTGTTGACATATTGGTGGTAGTGTTCGGTTTGAGCTGGCCAGTAGTGCTCCGTCTGGTTGTGCCAGTACAACATGGTGCCTCTGTGTAGTTCAAGAGCGGGCGATAGTTCCCGGGGGGGGTGGGTGGGGGGGGAAGGGGGGGAGTTGTTAGCCAGCGGACGTTGGCTGGACTTCTGCAGGATCTGAAACCTGAGCACCTGTGTGCAAGCCCTTATATAGCGCGGGGCTGCGGCTCTGTGCAGGTGCAGTGGGAGGGTGCGTACGGGGTGGAAAGTTCTACGCAGCAATTCACATGCAAATACAAAGTCACACAAAACCCTGAGGCACTGCACTTCAGGTGAATGATCCATCCACACCCAGGGAAAGACTGGCCAGTGGCCCAAAACATGCTCGCAACTGTTCAAATCAAACTCGAAACATGAACGTTTTGGCAAAGACTAAGACTATTGCCTTTTCATTAATTCATGTAATGTGACAATAAATTGATCTTGAATCTCTACATTGAATCTGTTGATTTATTTCCATTTTTATGTCACAAAATTACCAATTTTTCACTGGCAGAAATGCAATCAATTCCTAACACATGGTGTGCAGAGCCATTTTGACAGCGAAATCAAGCCGTTTAAAAGCAATTGGGTAATGGTCCATTGGAGAGAAGAATGTTAAGAATGCCGTACACATTTGGTCAATCATTTTCAGTCTGGGGGCTTGCGGTAGTCTGTGGGTGCACGTGGTGACAGGGGCTAGATCAGCCTCCTTCGAAGGGCGCAGTATAACTCCACCAGTTGGTGTTGGCGAGCCAACGCTGGCCTGGCACAAATGATGCCAATACTCTATGACAATGTTGGCCTACTGGATTGGCCACGCTGGCCATCAGGCGGAAGAGGGCTCTGCCCGAGACGGCTGCCTGCCCCTTTTCCGGGGTTACGTCCGGCCGCGCCCGGGTGGTGTTAGAGAGGGACTAAGCGCTGTCCACGGGCACCCTGGGTGGTTTCCAGGACCGCTGGGCGCCGGGGGGGGGGTGGGGTTGAATGCACCCTTGACAAGGATTTTTTTAGATTTAGATTTAGAGATACAGCGCGGAAACAGGCCCTTCGGCCCACCGGGTCCGCGCCGCCCAGCGATCCCCGCACATTAACACTATCCTACACACACTAGGGACAATTTTTACATTTTACCCTGTCAATTAACCTACAAACCTGCACGTCTTTGGAGTGTGGGAGGAAACCGAAGATCTCGGAGAAAACGCACGCAGGTCACGGGGAGAACGTACAAACTCCGTAGTCAGGATCGAACCTGAGTCTCCGGCGCTGCATTCGCTGTAAGGCAGCAACTCTACCGCTGCGCCACCGTGCCGTGTTAGATAGTTGTATAATAGTTCATTGTTTGTCTTGTATTGTGGTGGTGGGTTCTGAGTTGATTTTATTGTATCGTATATATTATTTTAATATTTGAATAAATATTTTTGATGAATAATCCTACTGGATCTCCCAGTTGCGAACAGAGAAACATAGACATAGAAAACAGGTGCAGGAGGAGGCCATTCGGCCCTTCGAGCCAGCACCGCCAATCAATATGATCATGACTGATCATCCGAAATCAGTACCCCACTAAGCATTTTAACTCCCCCTTTCCCTTCCCATTCTGACCTTCCTTGTCCTGACCCCCCCCCCTCTCTATTGCCAGAGTGAGGCCAGATGCAAACTGGAGGCACAGCACCTCCAATTGTACTTGTGCAGCTTGCAAACCAACGGTAGTTCTCCAATTTTGGGGAACCTCTAAAACCCCCCCCCCCCCCCGCCCGTTATCCCCCATCCTACCCCACCCCACTGTGTCTCACTTACACCGATTTCTCCCAGCCCCCTGCCCCCCCTCCCCCACGCCACCTCCACATTCCTTTCTCTGGCTTCACAATTCAAAACTCTTCAATCCCTTTGTCTCACACCTTTTTTTTCCATCTCTGGTCTTTGTCCGACCATTTGCCTATCAAGAACCCTCCTCGCCTGTGTTTTCCTGCCACGCTCTGTCCTGCCCCTCCCCTCTTCTGGCTTCCCCCACCCCCCCCCCCCCACCACTCCCCCAACCCCCCACTCCAAACAAGTAGTTAAAGAAGGATCCCAACCCGAAATATCACCAATCCAGGTTCACCCAGAGATGCTGCCTGACCCCGCTTAGTTACCCCCGAATTTCAATTTAGTTTAGTTCAGAGACACAGCGTAGAAACTGGCCCTTCGGCCCACCAGGTCTGTACTGACAGCAAGACTCACACACTACTAGCGCCATCCTACACGCGAGGGATAACTTACAGAAACCAGGGAACCTACAAACCTGCACGTCTTTGGAGTGCGGGAGGAGACCGGAGCACCCGGAGGAAAAGCTTGAGGTCACAGAGAGAACGTACGAACTCCGTACAGACAGCACCCGCAGTCAGGATTGAACCCGGGTCTCTGGCGCTGTGAGGCAGCAACTCTACCGCTGCGCCACCGTGCCACCCCTTTTCCTTAGATGGAGGTCATTGCGCTGGTGATGCCTAAATACCTCTCTGGTCTTTAAAAGGCTCTGTTAACCCATCTGTACTATTGAGTTCTGCTGCATCTGCTGTTTCCAAAGGCCTGTGCGATCCCACGCTAATTTCAGTGAGCAACTGGCAGAGATCGAAGACCGAGGAAAATCATCAATCTTACTTTCTAATATTGACATAGAGTGACCTGATTTGTGCACAAAAATCTCTGCACATTCTCCCGCCCAATAATTGGGAGAGAGAGAGAGATGCCCTTCTGGAGAAGTTATCTTTGGAATCAGTTGTTAAACCATGAGCTTAGATGCTCTGTGTAGGAACTGCAGATACTGGTTTAAATTGAAGGTAGATACAAAATGCTGGAGTAACTCAGCGGGTCAGGCACCTTCTCTGGAGAGAAGGAATGGGTGACATTTGACACTGGAGGAGGCCCATGACAGAAAGGTCAGACTGGGAGTGGGAGGGGGAGTTGAAGTGCTCAGCCACCGGGAGATCAGGTTGGTTAAGGCGGACTGAGCGTAGGTGTTGAGCGAAATGATCGCCGAGCCTGCGTTTGGTCTCGCCGATGTAGAGAAGTTGACATCTGGAGCAGCGGATATAATAGATGATGTTGGAGGAGGTGCAGGTGAACCTCTGTCTCACCTGGAAAGACTGTTTGGGTCCTTGGATGGAGTTGAGGGGGGAGGTAAAGGGACAGGTGCTGTGAGGGGGGAGTTAAAGGGACAGGTGTTGAGTCTGAAGAAGGGTCTCGGCCCGAAACGTCACCCATTCCTTCTCTCCAGAGACGCTGCCTGACCCGCTGAGTTACTCCAGCATTTTGTGTCTAACTTAGTGTAAACGGCTCTCCTGTTACTGGGCTAACAAGGGTAGCGGAGTTACATTGTAATGCCCATGGTGGAACCTTGAGCAAAACACCAAACGGCGGCGTAACTCAGCGGGCCAGGCAGCGTCAGTGGAGGGAAGTGGGCAGATGACGTTTTAGAGTGTAGGAGGGTCCCAACCCAAAATGTCGCCCATCCAATCCCTCCGCGGATGCTGCCTGACCCATTGAGTTCTTCCAGGGCTTTGTGTTTTGCTGAAGGGTAGCAGTTAAATCGGGCGTACAGGGGAATATATACTTGGCAATAAACATCACTAAAAATAATTCCATTTTGGTCAATACCACATCAAGGTTTGGTGGAACGTGCTTTGAAGAAATCGACCATAGTATCCCATACAAAGGAGGCGTGCTGCAAAACTACTTCTCGTTTTGTTTTGCTTTCTCTGTGTTCACTATTCACGTGACATCAATGTTAGACTTTGGAGAGTCTAAGTCTTTGGAAATTAATTTTAGACTTAATCCAATGTTTTGGTGAGCAATTGCATTTCCATGCGTAGTTCATTGTTCTTAGGACGCATTGACTCCATCTACACCTCCATCTACACCTACACCTCACGCTGCCTCGGCAAGGCCAGCAGCATCATCAAGGATGAGTCTCACCCCGAGCATTTCATCTTCTCCCCTCTCCCACAGGGCAAATTGTTTAGAAGTGTGAAAACACGCACCTCCAGATTCAGGAACAGTTTCTTCCCAACTATATTATCAGGCAACTGACCCATCCTATCAACAACTAGAGAGCAATCCTGAACTACTATCGACCTCACTGGAAATCCACAGACTATCTTTGATCGGACTTTATTTTGCACTAAACATTATTCCTGTTATTCTTTTTATCTTGTTTCTTATCTTGGATGGCTCGATTGTAATCATGTATTGCGTTTCCACCGACTGGTTAGAGCACAACAAAAGCTTTTCATTGTACTCCAGTACACGTGACAATAAGCTAAACACAAACTCAAACACTAGATCTTTAGTGAGGAATTTTTTTATTTTTGGGTCTCTGCCTCAGAAGGCAGTGGAGGCCAAGTCTCTGAATGCATTCAAGAGAGAGCTAGATAGAGCTCTTAAGGATAGCGGAGTCAGGGGGTATGGGGAGAAGGCAGGAACGGGGTACTGATTGAGAATGATCAGCCATGATCACATTGAATGGCACGAAGGGCCGAATGGCCTCCTCCTGCACCTATTGTCTATTGTCTATCGCTAGTCCCTGCACCTGGGGGATTCCAGAACCAGGGACCACAGTCTAAGAATAAAGGGGAGACCATTTAAAACTGAGGTGAGAAAATACTTTTTCACTCAGAGAGTTGTGAATTTGTGGAATTCTCTGCCACAGAGGGCAGTGGGGGCCAAATCACTGGATGAATTTAAAAGAGAGTTAGATAGGGGCTAGTGGAATCAAGGGATATGGAGAGAAGGCAGGCACGGGTTACTGATTGTGGATGACCAGCCCACATCTAGATAACGTTCAATCCAACTTTGAAAACGAGCTCGAAGAGGCTGTTTCAAAGGGAGATCAGGGTTTGCTGCATTCCTTGCTTCACTGAAACATGACTCACCTTGACTGGCCTGACCCTGCTCTACAACCCGTGCCATTTAGAACGGAGATGAGGAAGAACTTTTTCAGTCAGAGAGTGGTGATGGTGTGGAATTCTCTGCCTCAGAAGGCAGTGGAGGCCAGTTCGTTGGATGCTTTCAAGAGAGAGCTGGATAGAGCTCTTAAGGATAGCGGAGTGAGGGGGTATGGGGAGAAGGCAGGAACGGGGTACTGATTGAGAGTGATCAGCCATGATCGCATTGAATGGCGGTGCTGGCTCGAAGGGCTGAATGGCCTACTCCTGCACCTATTGTCTATTGTCTATTGTCTATTTGTTTCTCCATTCTGCACCGTCCAGAACTGCATTCTGTTCTGCACTGCACAAAATCCTCAGGTCAAGGGGAAAGGCAGTGACTTCTGTTTAATGTTCAAGATTTCGTGGTGAACTGGTGTGATGGTCGTAGCTCAGTTTTGCCACCCCTGACCTGGAATATCTGATTATAAAATGTAGTTTGTCTTGTCTACTGAGCAAAGTTACCTCGAGCATCTTCTCAGCAGTCTACGTACCACCCTACAGGCACGGGATGACTTATATCTGCTCACCAACACTCTTGAGACACAAACGCTGATGGGCTGTTCCTCTTCGCCCGTGAATTCATTCGAGCAGACTTCATGAAAGAATGGATCGACTGGGCTTATATTCACTGGAATTTAGAAGGATGTGAGGGGATCTTATAGAAAGATACAAAATTCTTAATAGGCAATAGATAATAGACAATAGGTGTAGGAGGAGGCCATTCGGCCCTTCGAGCCAGCACCGCCATTCAATGTGATCATGGCTGATCATTCTCAATCAGTACCCTGTTCCTGCCTTCTCCCCATACCCCCTGACTCCGCTATCCTTAAGAGCTCTATCCAACTCTCTCTTGAATGCATTCAGAGAATTGGCCTCCACTGCCTTCTGAGGCAGAGAATTCCACAGATTCACAACTCTCTGACTGAAAAAGTTTTTCCTCATCTCAGTTCTAAATGGCCTACCCCTTATTCTTAAACTGTGGCCCCTTGTTCTGGACTCCCCCAACATTGAGATTGGACAGGGTAAATGCAGGAAAGATGTTCCCGATGTTGGGGGGAGTCAACACCGTTTAGGACCATCTTAAGCAGGCAATCTAAGTTCCTCCAAGACTTGCTCCTCTATCTTCCACTGGCTCTGTCCCACAGATCTCGGGGGCAGGAGACAGATCTGCTTTCACGGGAGGGTCAACTCTCGTTGTATTGTCGGCCCATTCGGTGTACACACAGAATGCCGGAGCAACTCAGCGGGTCAGGCAGCATCTCGGGGGGAGAGAAGGAATGGGTGACGTTTCGGGTCGAGACCCTTCTTCAGACTGATGTCAGGGGAGGGGGCGGGGCAAAGATAGGACGGTCGGAGACAGGGAGAATGGAGGGAGTAAAAAGTGGTCGTAGAGCTGGAGGGCAGGAGGAACCACAGAGGGGGAGCGGCGAGAGGGCATGTTGCTAAACTCTCGTCGAAGGGGGGAGGAGAACTTCTTCAAAGTGGACATACCTTGAGGGAGGAGAATTCACAGTGGAGCACAGTGGAGCATGTGTAGGAAAAAAATCTGCAGATGCTGGTTTAAATCGAAGGTGGACACAAAATGCTGGAGTAATCTGGTCGGGGCCAGAAATCGTGCTCCAACTAACTGGTCACAGCATTCGCCAACATCTTCAACCAGTTACTTCAACTGTCCACTGACCCCATCGGCTTCTGGCAAAACCCATCATTTCAGACCAGTCCCCTAGAAACATAAAGTGCCCTGTCTCAACTACTACCACCCAGTATTTCAAACAGTATTCCAGAACAAGGGGCCACAGTTTAAGAATAAGGGGTAGGCCATTTAGAACGGAGATGAGGAAGAACTTTTTCAGTCAGAGAGTGGTGAAGGTGTGGAATTCTCTGCCTCAGAAGGCAGTGGAGGCCAGTTCGTTGGATGCTTTCAAGAGAGAGCTGGACAGAGCTCTTAAGGATAGCGGAGTGAGGGGGTATGGGGAGAAGGCAGGAACGGGGTACTGATTGGGAGTGATCAGCCATGATCGCATTGAATGGCGGTGCTGGCTCGAAGGGCTGAATGGCCTCCTCCTGCACCTATTGCCTATTGTCTATTGTCTATTGTCATAGACCAAGTTAAAGTGCTTTGAAAGATTTCTGGGTGGCACGGTGGCGCAGCGGTAGAGTTGCTGCCTCACAGCACTCAGGTTCGATCCTCACCACGGGTGCTGTCCGTACGGAGTTTGTACGTTCCCCCCGTTTTCTCTAGGGGCTCCGCATCCCAAAGACGTACAGCTTTGCAGGTTAATTGGCTTCGCTAAAAATGGTAAACTGCCACTAGTGTGCGTGGGATAGTGTTAGTGCGCGGGGATCGCTGGTCGGCGCGGGCTCGTTGGGCCGAAGGGCCTGTTTCCGCGCCGTATCTCTAAACTAAACTCAACCAAAACTAAGCAAGGCTGGAAACCAAAGAAAAGTGATTTAATTGTCAAAGAACTTCGAAGAAATGAAGCGAAGCTTTTGTGTGTGATGGCTTGTTGTGATCTGAGGCAGTGGTGGAGTCTGATTCATTGGTAACTTTCAGAAGGTAATTGGGCAAATTCTTGAAAAGGTTGCAGGGCCTTGGGGAAAGAGCGAGGGAGCGGCACTAATTGGAAAGATCTTTAAAAGGGCTGTCTTGGGCACCATACCTCCTTGTGTGCTGCCACTTCCACAGATCCAGGACTGGGACAGAAGATGATTTAAAATGTGGCATTTCCACAGAGCGATGAAAGAAAAATAATCCTCATCCATCTGATATATTCAAATAAAACCAGTGATACTCAGTTCAATAGACAATAGACAATAGGTGCAGGAGTAGGCCATTCGGCCCTTCGAGCCAGCACCGCCATTCAATGTGATCATAGCTGATCATTCTCAATCAGTACCCCGTTCCTGCCTTCTCCCCATACCCCCTGACTCCGCTATCCTTAAGAGCTCCATTACATCTCTTAGATTCATTGAGTCACACAGCATGGGAACAGGCACTTCAGCCCAACTTGCCCACACTGACCAAGATCCAAAATCTACACGTGTCTCACCTGCCCGCGCTTGGTCCATCTATATACTAAAACTCTTGTTTGTTTGTTTGTTTGTTCCTGAACTACAGCCAAAACGGTACACGATAGCCCGGCAATTTTAGGCCCACCTTACTCACCATCGTCCCTTTGGTGGTAATGGAAGAAGTTTCATGAAATCGATTATATTTTAAAAGTTACTCACATTTTAAAGTTTAAATCTATCTCCAAGGGGGGGGAGGGGGGAGGAGGGTGGAGGGGGTGGGGGTTGGAGGGGGAGGGAAGAGGGGAGGGAGGAGGGGGGGGAGGAGAGGGTGCTGCACCAAAGCAGGAGAGGTATTGGCCCAACGGGTCCACTTGGTCCAGTAACCCTCTAAACCTGTCCTATCCATGTGCCTGTCCAATCGTCTCTTAAATGTTATGATAGTTCCTGCCTCAACTACCTTCCCTGTCAGCTCGTTCCATACACCCAACAGCCTTTGCCTCCACCGCCTCTATCGAGTGGACGTGGAGAGGATGTTTCCACTGGTGGGAGAGTCTCGGACGAGAGGGCACAGCCTCAGAATAAAAGGACGTACCTTTTGAAAAGAGATGAGGAGGAATTTCTTTAGTCAGAGGGTGGTGAATCTATGGAATTCATTGCCACAGACAGCTGGCGAGGCCAGGTCAATGGATATTTTTAAGGTGGAGATTGATAGATTCAGGGGTTTATGGGGTGAAGGCAGAAGAATGACGTTGAGAGGGAAAGATAGATCAGTCGAATGGCCTAATTCTGCTCCTATAATTCATGAACTTCTGAACGAACCAACATGTCCCATCTACACTAGTCCCACCTGCCTGCGAATGGCCCATCTCCTTCTAAACCTGTCCTATCCATGTACCTGCCCAAATGTTTCATAAACGTTGTCTCAACCACCTCCTCCAGCAGCTCGTTCCATACACCCACAACCCTTTGCGTGAAAAAGTTACCCCTCAGGTTCCTATTAAATCTTTCCCTCCTCACCTTAAACCTACGTCCTCTGGCTCTCCATTCCCCGACTCCGGGCATTTCTTCTGGTGTTTAATTTGCAAACGGTGTCACAGATATTACTGGCCAGCCACAGAGGAATGTCCACCATGAGATGAGGCCTGGCCTCTGGCACCGGCATTGGACTTGCGGTTCGGTGAGTGTAGTTCGCCCATTTCTCTGCACCAACCTGTCGTGCAAGTTATCTGGTGCATGTATGTGGTGCATCAGTGGATGTTACTGCAAGCAGGGACACAGAATGCCGGGACCAGGCAGCATCTCTGGAGAGAAGGAATGGCTGACCCTTCTTCAGACTGAGAGTCAGCCTGAAGGTGGGTTCTCAGTCTGAAGAAAGGTCTCGAACCAAAACGTCAGCCATTCCTTCTCTCCAGAGATGCTGCCTGGTTACTCCAGCATTTTGTTTTCTGTGCTGACAGTAACATTCCCTGTTTTCAACCTGTCTCAGCGTCTGTTTTGGAAACACAGTGGCTTGAGACCAGGTTTACACCGTAAACAGCGGCGAATACAACAGAGGCGATGATCAAAGCAGAGGTCTGCCTGAGTATTCGAGGCAAAGTCTTATCTAGTACCGGCCGGAACTCAGGAGTTGAGGCACTCAACCAAACCCTCACTGCTCAGACTGCTTCTTCAAAATGGGCAACGTCGCACTTTGTACAAGAGAGCATTTAGGCCGCAGGAGTAACTCAGCGGATCAGCGAGCATCTCTGGAGACAAGGAATAGGTGGCGTTTCGGGTCGAGACCCTTCTTCAGACTGACTCTCAGCCAGAAGAACAGCCCCCAGACTGAAGAAGGGTCTCGACCCAAAACGCCACCTATTGTTTTTCTCCAGAGATGCTGCCTGACCGGCTGAGTTACTTCAGCATTTTGAGTTTGAGTTTAGTTTATCGTCACGTGTGCGGAGGTACAGTGAAAAGCTTTCATTGCGTGCTGACCAGTCAGCGGAAAGACAAGACATGATTACAATCGATCAATCTGCAGTGATATGCCCTTTTGTGTCTGTCTTCGTGTAAAGTAGTATCTGCAGTTCCTTCCTACACAGTTAGGTTGCTGGACAAAGAATCCCTCCAGAAACATGAAGTCAATCATCTAGCTTGACCCTCCCCACTGTTGAACCAAGGACTTGCTACACAGAAGGGCCCTCTTCAAGATGAGTCATTACACTGAGGCCCGAACCCGCGCCGACCGGCGATCATCCTGTCCACCAGCTCGATCCCACACACTAGGGACCATTTGCAATTTACAGAAGCCAATTAATTTGAAGAAGGGTCTCGACCCGAAACGTTACCTGTTCCTTTTCTCCAGAGATGCTGCCCGACACGCTGAGCCAGGCCAGCATTTTGTGCCTCTCTTCGGTGTAAACCAGCATCTGCAGTTCCTTCCTACACAATGCCGTACAGTTCCACAGGCCCAGAGGTCCTTGGGTTTTCCCAACCAAGGGACAAGGTTGGACCTGTGAACGCGCTGGGCACTTGAGCAAGGGTAGGCAGCACCTCACATTCACCCCTGCCCTCACTTGGAGAGAGCTGCCCAGCACTTTGTAGCACAAAGCGTTAGACGGGGGATCAGAGAGGCAGGAACCCTGGACTAATATCTCCACAACCTCCGCCCGCCCTGAATCGCAGGGCTTGGGTCGGCACGCTGCGGACCTTTCACCGTCCGGCGCGGCCTGGAACATGGCAACTTCAACAGCCTGACCACGGGAGAAGACGGCAGGGGAAGAGAAAAGACATTGTGGCCTTCCATCACAGTGAGGAGGGGACTGGAGGAGACTCACTGTGATGGATGTTTCTTTGTGTTTGGTGTTGGTTTATGATCGTGTGTGTTATTGCTTATTTTTATTGCTCTTATTGTTGGAAAAACTTATGAGGAAAAACTTTTTCAGTCAGAGAGTTGTGAATCTGTGGAATTCTTGGCCTCAGAAGGCAGTGGAGGCCAATTCTCTGAATGCATTCAAGAGAGAGTTGGATAGAGCTCTTAAGGATAGCGGAGTCAGGGGGTATGGGGAGAAGGCAGGAACAGGGTACTGATTGAGAATGATCAGCCATGATCACATTGAATGGCGGTGCTGGCTGGAAGGGCCGAATGGCCTCCTCCTGCACCTATTGTCTATTGTCAATTGTCTATTGACTGTGGGTAATCTTTCATTTCACTGCACATTTACGTGTATGTGACAAATGAATTTGACTATTGACTATTGGTTGGAGAGGAGGCCTCGTCTACCTGCGCCAAATGGAACTCAACTCTGCTGAAGTAAACGAGGGGCACGAAGCATAAAATCCTCGTGTGCGTTTTAAAATAGCTCTGCCTCAACCTCAGCTGGACTCTCAATCTGTGACCGTTCGATCTATTTCGAAGGAAAGGTATTTTAATTGGAGAATTCTGGGGTGAAGCCTGCATCGTTTTACCGATAGTCGCCATGGTTACAGCCGGCGAGTTGCCCTGGTGTGCTTTTACGGGGGACTCATTGGCACACTAACACGTGCCCGAGTTAGCAACGGGGCTTAATTAACCAGGTGTAAAGACGGAACTCGCTCTGGGTCGCTCTGTTCGTGCGACCACCGCCTGCCGGCCAATTCCTGTCGATTGGGCCGAACTATCGCACACCTAATGATGAATTATAATTCTCATTTTCTTCGTGAATTCCACCGGGATCTGTGCTCATTCTCCAACCAGCGAACACACACACACACACACACACACACACACACACACACACACACACACACACACACACACACACACACACACACACACACACACACACACACACACACACACACACACACAAATTGTGCTATTTATACGTAGCTCCCATCAATGAGTAGAAATAGCTTCAGGTCATTGAGTTTAAAACTTCAGGGAGCGTGGTAACACTACAGCGCTGGTCTAATTAATTCCCACCTGAGTCCAGGCACTTTTTGTCTCTCCATTCCTCTCTTTCCATTTTATGACAATTATAGGGGGTTGTTGTTCGGTTGTTGGAATTGGTTTTAAATTATCCCAGCTCATCAATTTCATCCCCTGCTCTGTTGGAATGTATTTAGGGAGTTTTCTGTTTTGATTCTTTGGCTGTCACCTCCCAATATTTCCTTCGCTGGAGAGAACAAATGTCCCAGAGGCAAAACCTAAATCGCTGGAAGAACTCGGGGAGGGGGGGGGGGGGGGTCAAGCAGCATCTGCGGATGCAAAGTTCATAAGCGATAGGAGCAGAATTAGGCCATTCGGCCCATCATGTCTACTCCCGCCATTCAATCATGGCTGATCTATCTCTCCCTCTCAACCCCATTCTCCTGCCTTCTCCCCATAACCCCTGACACCCGTACTAATCAAAAATCTATCTATCTCTGCCTTAAATATATCCACTGGCTTGGCCTCCACAGCCTTCTTGTGGCAGTGAATTCCACAGATTCACCACCCTCTGACTAAAGAAATTCCTCCTCATCTCCTTCCTAAAGGGGCGTCCTTTAATTCGGAGGCTAGGACCTTGTGAACGTTGACGTTTCGGTCGAGACCCTGACTCACGATCAGAAAGCACAGACACTGAACAGGTCGTTATTTATTGCGAAGATAGACACAAAAAGATGGAGAAACTCAGCGGGATCAGGCAGCATCTCTGGAGAGAAGGAATGGGAGACGTTTCGGGTCGAGACCCTTCTTCAGTTATTTATTGCCACGTGCAGAACTACGCTGAGGTGTTAACACAACAAAAGTCTTGCTGGTAGCAGCATCACATACATGTAAACTCAGACACCACACAAACACATAAACCATACATGAATTACATAGAGATTTTACAAGAATACAAGGTACTGTCACAACATTTTAAAAAACATTTGGACGAGTGTTTGGATAGATAGGTTTTTGAACAATACAGACCAAACGCCAGCAGGTGGGACTAGTGTAGATGGCCATCTTGATCAGTGTGGGCAAGTTGTGCCTGAGGGCCGGTTTCCATGCTGTATGTCTCTATGACTATGATTCTATCAGCGTCAGAAAAGAAAAAGACTGTGCAAAAAAACAACACACAACAGAAAACAAGATCAGTCTTCAGAAGGGTCTCGACCCGAAACGTCACCCATTCCTTCTCTCCAGAGATGCTGCCTGACCCGCTGAGTTACTCCAGCATTTTATGTCTATCCCCGTGACCTGCGTGGGTTTTTTCCAGGAGCTCCGGTTTCCTCCCACTTCTCCAAAGACGCGCAGGTTTTGTAGGTTAATTAGCTTGGTAAAATTATAAATTGTCCCTAGTGTGTGTAGGATAGTGTTAGTGTGCGGGGATCGCTGGTCGGCGCGGCCTCGGTGGGCCGAAGGGCCTGTTTCTGCGCTGTATCTCGAAACTAAACTGCACTAAGCTAAACTGCAGGTCAGGCATCATCCGTGGGGGGGATGGGCAGTCGGCATTTCGATGCTTTTCTCTAAGATTCCCCAGATCTGGTGGAAGGTTTTATCACCGAAAATGTTAACTGTTGCTTTCTCAACGAATACAGCTTTAACACCATTACCCCAACCAAGCTCACCGCCAAACTCGCGGAACTCAGGGTGGTGAATCTGTGTAGGAAAATAACTGCAGATGCTGGTACAAATCGAAGGTATCACAAAATAATGCTGGAGTAACTCAGCGGGTCAGGCAGCATCTCTGGTTAGAAGAAATGGCTGACGTTTTGGGTCGAGACCCTTGTTCAGACTGAAGAAGGGTCTCGACCCGAAAGGTCAACCATGTCTTCTCTCCAGAGATGCTGCCTGTCCCGCTGAGTTACTCCAGCGTTGTGTGTCTATCTTCCGTTATTTATACTGTGCAGTATGTCAACAGGTTAATTGGCTGTTTCTTGTTCTTCTGCTAATTTCCTATTTAATCCTTACGGAATTATGATTTAAGAACAGGAATAGATCATTCAATCTCTGCCTTCTTTAAGTTTTTACTTTAGTTTAATTTAGAGAAACAGGCCCTTCGGCCCACCGAGTCCATGCCGGCCAGCGATCCCCGCACACCAGCACTATCCCACACTCAGGATAATTTACAATTTTTACAGAAGCCAATTAGCCGACAAACCTGTGCGTCTATGGAGTGTGGGAGGAAACCAGAGTACCCGGAGAAAACCCACGTGTTCACAGGGAGAACGTACAAACTCCGGACAGACGGCACCCACTGTCAGGATCGAACCTGGGTATCTGACGCTGTAAGTAGCAACTCTACCGCTGCGCCACCGTGCCAACCTACGTTTCTTTCTATTTTCCTTGTGATTAATTAACTCCCCTTTGCACATATTTTGCTACAGATGCGAAACCATGCCCTACTGAGGGTAATGAGATTTAATGAGATTGTGGCTCATCTGATTGTAATTTCAACCCGACAGTCCTGTAAATAATTTAACTCCTTGCTTCGCAAATACCTACTTCTGCCGCGTAAATACTCCAACACCCTGCTCTCTGCCGCCTTTCAAGGAAGAGACTCCAAATGTTCACAACCTTCCAAGGGGAAAGGAAAGGCCTCAGCACCATTTTAAATCGGCAAACCCTTATTTTTTATGCAGAAGCAAAGAACAGCGGATGCTGATTTATACCAAAGTTGGACACAAAGTGCTGGACTAACTCAGCGGGTCAGGCAGCATCTCCGGAGAAACAGGATAGGTGATGTGTAGGGTCAGTCTGAAGAACTGAATACTTGGCCAATAAACTTATTCATTCATTCAACCCGAAACGTCAACCAATCAATTTTCTTCAGAGATACTGCCTGATCTGCTGAGTTACTCCAGCACTTTGTGTCTATTCTTAATTTTGTGGCCTGGTTCTGGTGACCCTCTCGGTCTAGATTCTCCAGTGACAGCGTGCATCCCCCACAAATGCTAGCATTCATTCGGAGAGTGCTTGCATACAAAAACAGGGATGTAATGCTGAGGCTTTATAAGGCACTGGTCA
The DNA here is from genome assembly GCF_053455715.1 of Rhinoraja longicauda. Lineage (NCBI taxonomy): Eukaryota > Metazoa > Chordata > Chondrichthyes > Rajiformes > Arhynchobatidae > Rhinoraja > Rhinoraja longicauda. Next base: position 5,301,051 of record NC_135981.1, on the reverse strand, counting down.
GACTGCACTTGGATCATTGTGAGCAGTTTTGGGCCCCATATCGGAGGAAGGATGTGCTGGCTCTGGAGAGGGTCCAGAGGTGGTTTACAAGAACGATCCCAGGAATGATTGGGTTGACATATGATGAGCGTTTGACGGCACTGGGCCTGTACTCGCTGGAGTTTAGAAGGATGAAGGTGGGGGGGGGACGACCTCATTGAAACTTACCGAATAGTGAAAGGCCTGGATAGAGTGGATGTGGAGAGGGTGTTTCCACTAGTGGGAGAGTCTAGGAGCAGAGGCCAAAACCTCAGAATAAAAGGATGTACGTAAGCGGCTCGGTGGCGCAGCGGTAGAGTTGCTGCCTTACAGCGAATGCAGCGCCGGAGACTCAGGTTCGATCCTGACTACGGACGCCATCTGTATGGAGTTTGCACGTTCTCCCCGTGACCTGCGTGGGTTTTCTCCGAGATCTTCGGTTTCCTCCCACACTCCAAAGACGTGCAGGTATGTAGGTTAATTGACTGGGTAAATGTAAAAATTGTCCCTAGTGTGTGTGGGATAGTGTTAGTGTGCGGGGATCGCTGGGCGGCGCGGACTCGGTGGGCCGAAGGGCCTGTTTCCGCGCTGTATCTCTAAATCTAAAAAAAAAATCTAAAACCTTTAGTAAGGAGATGAGTAGGGATTTCTTTAGCCGGTGGTTGGTGAATCTATGGAATTCTTTGTCACAGACGGCTGTGGAGGTCAGGTCTATGGATATTTTTAAGGTGGTGATTGACAGATTCTCGATTAGTACTGGTGTCAGGGGTTATGGGGAGAAGGCAGGAGAATGGGGTTGAGAGGGACAGATAGATTGGCCATGATGGAATGGCGGAATAGACTTGATGGGCCGAATGGCCTAATTCTGCTCTTATAATGTATGAACTTATGAACATCGGCGCTGTCAAGACGTCTGAAATGGTATATATTTAAATCATTTTTTCTCTCACTTCTAAATTTCACCAGATGCAGTTCTAGCCTGTGCAACTGTCCCTGATGACACAACTTACCATCTTCAAGTTTCAGTCCAGTTCTCCAAAATTCCTTGCCATGCATTAACATCCTTCCTTAAATAAGAAGGCCAATTCTATACACAATACCCCAGAATGTTGGGGGGTTCCAATTCCCAATGTTGGGGGAGACCAGAACCAGGGCCCACAGTTTAAGAGTAAGGGGTATGCCATTTAGAACGGAGATGAGGAAAAACCTTTTTCACTCAGAGAGTTGTAAATCTGTGGAATTCTCTGCCTCAGATGGCAGTGGAGGCCAATTCTCTGGATGCTTTCAAGAGAGAGCTAGATAGAGCTGTTAATTATAGCGGAGTCAGGGGGTATGGGGAGAGGGCAGGAACGGGGTACTGATTGAGAATGATCAGCCATGACCACATTGAATGGCGGTGTTGGCTCGAAGGGCCGAATGTCTTACGCCTGCATCTATTGTCTATGGTCTATTGTATTGTCTATTGTCTAGAACATTCCGGGTCGGGGGCCCTTCTTCAGACTGACCCGATGCATCACCCATCATTTTTTGCTCCAGAGATGCTGCCTGACCCTAACTTATCAACAAGCACACTTTACTTCCTTTATATTTAAAGTGCATTTCGGTGCCTAAAAGTGACCTTGCTGTTGACGTGCCTTGTTATGTTATGTTATTTTATATTATGTGAAATGTTTTTGTATGCTATTTGATATTTGATAAAGCAATAAAAATAATATTTAAAAAAGAAACAAGCACACGAACACCTCTGTCAGCGCACACACCCACACACCCACGCGCCCACTTCCTTTGTAAGGCTTAGGAAGTTCTGCAAGTCCCCTACAACTCTCCCACCTCCTTCTACAGATGCACCACAGAAAGCCGCCTGACAGCTTGGTTTTGGCAACAGCTCCACCCAAAACCGCAGAGAGTTGTGGACGCAGCCCAGATCACCAGGCAAACCAACCAACCTCCCTTCCATTGACACCATTTTAGTCCTGTTGAACTGAAGCATAATCTCCCTACTTTTTATAGTCTATTCTCCTCGCAATAAATGTTAACATTCGGTTAGCCTCCCTAATTACGCACTGCTCTGAGCTTTAACCTTTAGTGAATCATGCACTCAGACACGCATCCGTTTCCACTTCAACTATCTGCTCCTCGATAACGGGCAGTACGCTGCATGGAATAATGCTGAAATAACGACACCAAAGTGGAATTCTGTTCTGGTCCACGCTGCCGTTTATATTCCCCGTGAATAATGAGCTATGTAATCGCCCCAAAGCACCAAGAATCGTGGTGGGTGGAGTATTAAATTATAAAAGGACTTGACAAGCTGGGGTGCAGGAAAAATGTTCCCAATGTTGGGGGAGACCAGGACCAGGACCAGGACCAGGACCAGGACCAGGACCAGGACCAGGACCAGGACCAGGACCAGGACCAGGACCAGGACCAGGACCAGGACCAGGACCAGGACCAGGACCAGGACCAGGACCAGGACCAGGACCAGGACCAGGACCAGGACCAGGACCAGGACCAGGACCAGGACCAGGACCAGGACCAGGACCAGGACCAGGACCAGGACCAGGGGGCCACACAGTCTAAGAATAAAAGGGGAGGCCACTTAAAACCGAGGTGAGACAAAAACATTTTCACCCAGAGAGTTGTGAATTTGTGGAATTCTCTGCCACAGAGGGCAGTGGAGGCCGATTCACTGGATGGATTTAAAAGAGAGTTAGATAGAGCTCTAGAGGCTAGCAGAATCAAGGGATATGGGGAGAAGGCAGGCACGGGTTACTGATTGTGGATGATCAGCCATGATCCCAATGAATGGCGGCGCTGGCTCGAAGGGCCATAGAAACATAGAAACATAGAAACATAGAAAATAGGTGCAGGAGTAGGCCATTTGGCCCTTCGAGCCTGCACCGCCATTCAATATGATCATGGCTGATCATCCAGCTCAGTAACCTGTACCTGCCTTCTCTCCATACCCCCTGATCCCTTTAGCAAAAAGGGCCACATCTAACTCCCTCTTAAATATAGCCAATGAACTGGCCTCAACTACCTTCTGTGGCAGAGAATTCCACAGACTCACCACTCTCTGTGTGAAGAATTTTTTTCTCATCTCGGTCCTAAAAGACTTCCCCCTTATCTTTAAGCTGTGACCCCTGGTTCTGGACTCCCCCAACATCGGGAACAATCTTCCCGCATCTAGCCTCTCCAACCCCTTAAGTTGGCCGAATGGCCTCCTCCTGTACCTATTTTTACGTTGATGTATATGTGACTAAACTGAACTATGTTTCTATGTCTCTATGTTTCTTCCAGTGTGGCCGTGGCTTGTTCTGTGTGTCGCTCAGGTGTGCCATCGATGGCTCAGTGTGATCTTACTGACTGCGGAGATGATCAGTAGTGCATGTCACCCGTGACCCTGTCTTCTCTCGGCCCTCTGTCACTGCGCCCTGCTCTCTGTTTAGGAAACACGGTGGCTCGAGACCCTGTTTGTACTGCAAATAGAGTGTGTGCAGCAGAACAATGGTCAAAGGTGTGGTCCAGGCATACCCTATCAATATGATCTTAGCCGGTTACATCTGGATCTCTCTGCCTCAGTGACACCTCTCCTCCATTTTAAGCTCCTTCTTTCGTAGCTGGTGTCAAATTCACTGCGCCAAATAATGCATGAAATACTAAGTGTTATCGGATTAAATCTGTTAAGAGTCTTCTAAACCATGGCAGGCTTTCTGAGGAATAACGTGTGAAGTTAGATATATTCTAGGTTTACTAGGTTAATTCCCGGAATGGCGGGACTGTCATATGTTGAAAGACTGGAGCGGCTAGGCTTGTATACACTGGAATTTAGAAGGATGAGAGGGGATCTTATCGAAACATATAAGATTATTAAGGGGTTGGACACGTTAGAGGCAGGAAACATGTTCCCAATGTTGGGGGAGTCCAGAACCAGGGGCCACAGTTTAAGAATAAGGGGTAGGCCATTTAGAACGGAGATGAGGAAAAACTTTTTCAGTCAGAGAGTTGTGAATCTGTGGAATTCTCTGCCTCAGAAGGCAGTGGAGGCCAATTCTCTGAATGCATTCAAGAGAGAGCTAGATAGAGCTCTTAAGGATAGTGGAGTCAGGGGGTATGGGGAGAAGGCAGGAACGGGGTACTGATTGAGAATGATCAGCCATGATCACATTGAATGGTGTTGCTGGGTCGAAGGGCCGAATGGCCTCCTCCTGCACCTATTGTCTATTGTCTATTGTCTATTGTCTATATTCTCTTGTATTTTCCTTGTTGTCAGCAGTTTCTTTGTGTCTAAGAGTGTCATGGGCTGTTCTGGGCTCCAGTGGGTGTACTGGTCATTAGTCGTACAGCGTCGATACAGGCCCTTCAGCCCAACTTGCCCACACAGCCCAACATGCCCCATCTACACTAGGCCCACCTGCGTTTGGCCCATACACCCCTCTAAACCTATCCTATCCCTGTGCCTGTCCAAATGTTTTTTTAAATGTTGTAACAGTGCTTGCCTCAATTACCTCCTCTGGCAGCTCGTTCCATATACCTACCACCCTTTGTGTAAAAAGTTGCCCCTCAGGTTCCTATTAAATCTTTCCCCCCCTCATCTTAAACGTGAGGCCCTGGTTCTTGATTCTCCTACTCTGGGGAAAAGATTCTGTGCATTTACAATACAACAATACAATATAAATTTACATACAATATATACCATATATTTTATACAATATATCCAGAGCCAGCAACATTATGGGGGACCCCTACCACCCCAGCAACGGACTGTTCCAGCTGCTACGGTCAGGCAAACGCCTCCGCTGTCACGCTGTGAAAACGGAGAGGATGAGACGGAGTTTCTTCCCACAGGCCATCAGGGCTGTTAACTCTCATATCATCAGGGACTAATTTAATTTACTGTTTTAATTTATTTTTTGTGTTAATTTTTTTTTTTTCTATTCTGTTTTGTAGTTTAGCACAATCCGCAGGCATTGCCACTTTCATTTCACTGCACATCTTGTATGTGTATGTGACATATAAAGTTGACTTGACTTGACTTGCCATTGTACAACGAGATTGGGAATGCGACTTCCATTCGATGTAATAAATTAATTAGCTAATCAGCATAAATTTAGACAACCCAGAGAAACAAAATTAGAAACAGTTAAAACAGTATAAAGTGCAAATAGGTTTGTTCCGGGTCGATGTGTGACGTGACCATCCGAAGGAGACAGTTCATGGAGGGGGGGGGGGGCACTCAGCAGGACCGGTTCAGAGCAGCTATGGCCCAGGGGATGAAGCTGTTCCTGAGTCTGGAGGTGCGGGCGTAGAAGGCCTTGTAACGTCTGCCCGATGGTAGAAGTTCGAACAGACTATTGCAAGTTGTGTGAAGAGTCTTTGTGAATGCTGGTGGCTTTCCTGAGGCATCGTGTGTTGTAGATGCCCTCCAGGGCTGGAAGCTGCATCCCGATAATCTTCTGAGCTCTGTAGACTACCCGCTGAAGAGCTCTCCTCTCCGCCTCTGTGCAGCTGAGATACCACAGAGATGCCATGCGTTAGGATGCTCCCTGTGGTAGACAATAGACAATAGACAATAGACAATAGACAATAGGTGCAGGAGGAGGCCATTCGGGCCTTCGAGCCAGCACCACCATTCAATGTGATCATGGCTGATCATTCTCAATCAGTACCCCGTTCCTGCCTTCTCCCCATACCCCCTGACTCCGCTATCCTTAAGAGCTCTATCCAGCTCTCTCTTGAATGCATTCAGAGAATTGGCCTCCACTGCCTTCTGAGGCAGAGAATTCCACAGATTCACAACTCTCTGACTGAGAGGACTCCCCCAACATTGGGAACATGTTTCCTGCCTCTAACGTGTCCAACCCCTTAATAATCTTATACGTTTCGATAAGATCTCCTCTCATCCTTCTAAATTCCAGTGTATACAAGCCTAGTTGCTCCTGCCTTTCAGCGGTAAAAGGTCGTCAGCAGCTGTCGGGGCAGACCGGTCTTTTTCAGTCGTTCTTAGGAAAAACAGTCGTTGCTGTGCCTTCTTGGCCAGCGCAGCAGTGTTAGTGGACCATGTGAGGTCCTCCGAAATGTGTGTGCCCAGAAACCTGAAGCTGGACACTCTCTCCACACTGTCCACACTTTACCTTATCTCTTCCTCTCATGATCTTATTAACCTCTGCAAGATCAACCTTCATCCTCCTGCGCACAAAGGTTGGTGGGTATATGGAATGAGCTGCCGGAGGAGGTAGTCGAGGCAAGTACTATCGCAATGTTTAAGAAAACTTCCTTTGACAGGTTTGGAGGGGTATGGGCCAAATGGCGGCAGGGTGGGACTAGTATAGATGGGATATGTTGGTCGGTGTGGGCAAGTTGGGCTGAAGGGCCTGTTTCCACACTCTATGACGCTATGACTAAATTGTAATGTGACCTCCTAACTACTGTACTCAGTAGGAAAAAAAACTGCAGATGCTGGTTTAAATCGAAGGTAGACACAAAATGCTGGAGTAACAGGCAGCATCTCTGGAGAGAAGGAATGGGTTCTCCGGTTTCCTCCCACACTCCAAAGGCGTACAGGTTTGTAGGTTAATTGGCTTGGTAAATGTAAAAATTGTCCCTAGTGGGTATGGGATAGTGTTAATGTACGGGGATCGCTGGTCGGCGCGTACCCGATGGGCCGAAAGGGCCTGTTTCCGCGCTGTATCTCTAAACTAAACATTAAAAAACACTAGCATATACACAGATTACAACTTTACCAAAGCCGATTAACCTACAAACCTGCATGTCTTTGGTGTGGGAGGAAACCGAAGCACCTGGAGAAAACCCACACGCTCACAGGGAGAAAGTACAAACTCCGTAGAGACAACACCCGCAGTCAGGATAGAACCCAGGTCTCTGGCGCTGTGAGGTAGCAACTCTACCGCTGCGCCACCGTGCCTCCTCTTGTACTCTTCGGCAAATTAGGAAAGCTGCTACCCTTGTGATAATTCATAAAGCACAAAACCTTTCTCTCCCTTCAACTTTGAAAAATATAGAGTCACAGTGCCATAGAGCCATAGAGTCATATAGTGTGGAAACTGGCCCCTCGGCCCCACTTGCCTACATCGGCCAATATGCCCCTTAAAACACTAGTCACACCTACCCAGAGAAAATATGAAGATGAGAAGGTAGGTTCATAAGGTCATACGGAATAGGAGTAGAATTAGGCCATTCGGCCCATCAAGTCTACTCCGCCATTCAATCAAGGCTGATCTATCCATCTCTCCCTCCTAACCCCATTCTCCTGCCTTCTCCCCATAACCCCTGACACCCGTACTAATCAAGAATCTATCTATTTCTGCCTTAAAAATATTCGCTGGCTTGGCCTCCACAGCCTTCTGTGGCAACGAATTCCACAGATTCACCACCCTCTGACGAAAGAAGTTTCTCCTCATCTCCTTCCTAAAAGAACGTCCTTTCATTCTGAGGCTGTGACCTTTAGTCCTAGACTCTCCCACTAGTGGAAACGTCAATACCTCTGTCGATACTATGGCACAGAGAGGGGAGAGAGTTCGGATCTGTTCAGTGCCATTTCCACTCCCATGGACTGGGTGGGCAGACTTTTTAATGCTGGTGCAACAAGAATTTCTGGTTTTCTTATCCAAATTCCTGATGGTAATGGATTTGCAGGAGGATGTCTGAGCAGCAACTTAGAAAAACACAGCTGTGTGTCACTTCACAACAGCGACCTGTTTTGCAAAACAAGAGTGTTTATGCAATATACAAGTGGGTAATGTTACTATAAATCATAATGCCTGCAGTGCGAGTGTAGAATTAACAGCCTCCTTTAATTAGCTGTTTCATCTCGTGACTCCCTGCGACACTTCCCATCAGGCCCATGGAGGAGATGGATGGATGTGCTGACAAAACACGAATGCGGGTGTCAGCGTTATTGGAGACAAACTCACAGGTGGTTTACAAGTTCACAAAAATATGGGGTGGAACCAGTTTCTGTAACATGCTCAGAAATCCCCTTCTTAAAACCCTCAGACTTCATAAAAGTCCTCTTCGAAACCCGGAACAGGAGATAATACGTTTCTTAAAAGGGGCGGCGGTGGAATTGCTGCCTTACAGCGTTAGGGGTCCGGGTTCGATCCTGACCACGGCTGCTGTCTGTGCGGAGTTTGCACGTTCTCCCTTTTTTTTTTAGAGATACAGCGCGGAAACAGGCCCTTCGGCCCACCGAGTCCGCGCCGCCCAGCGATCCCCGCACATTAACACTATCCTACACACACTAGGGACTTTTTTTACATTTACCCAGTCAATTAACCTACATACCTGTACGTCTTTTTGGCTTCTGCTCATTGTAAGTTGCCCCTAGTGTGTGTAAGATAGTGTTAGTGTACGTGGTGATCGCTGGTCAGCACGGACTCAGTGGGATGAAGGGCCTAGTTTCCACGCTGTATCTCTAAATTCTAAAGACTAAAGACTAAAGAAAGGTCATTAAAATACATTTGCTAAGATATTGGATCCATTAATGTCTGGTTCTCATGTGTAAATTGTGCGCAATGTAGGATTACGCTCGTGTTTGTGAAATTGGACCAGCCACATTCAGGAGTGTTTCACTTTAACACATCATAGAACCATAGAGCTGTACAGCACAGAAACAGGCCCTTCAGCCCACTTACCCAAGCTGACCAAGTTGCCTAACTGAACCAATCCCACTTACATGCACCTGGTATTACCTCCAAGTTTTTCCTATCCTCATACATGTCCAAATATCTGTTGATCGTGGCAGGTACAATGTTAGAAACAAAGAAACATAGAAACATAGAAAATAGGTGCAGGAGGAGGCCATTCGGCCTGCAATTGGTCCAAAACGCCGCAGCGAGACTCCTGACGGGTACCCGTAAAAGGAACCACATCACCCCGATTCTGGCCTCTCTCCACTGGCTCCCAGTACGGTACAGAATCAACTTCAAGCTCCTCCTATTCACATACAAAGCCCTAAACGGCTTGCCCCCCCCCCCCATATCAAAAATCTTCTAACCCACCACTCCATCTCCAGGTCCCTCAGGTCAGCCGACTTGGGGCTAGTGACTATCCCACGGTCTAGGCTTAAGCTCAGGGGTGACCGCGCTTTTGCGATTGCAACTCCTAGACTGTGGAGCAGCATCCCTCTCCCCATCAGAACTGCCCCCTCCATCGACTCCTTTAAGTCTAGGCTCAAAACCTATTTCTACTCCCGAGCGTTTGAGGCCCTCTGAGGGGGGGCTGTGCACTGTTTATGTATGTGCTGTTATGTTTATGTGCCATTGTATGTTCGTTCTTAGTAACTGAACTGATGTACAGCAGTTTGGTCAACGTGGGTTGTTTTTAAATGTGCTACAAAAATATAATTGACTTGACTTGACTTGACTTCGAGCCAGCGCCGCCATTCATTGTGATCATGGCTGATCGTCCACAATCAATAACCCGTGCCTGCCTTCTCCCCATATCCCTTGATTCCACTAGTCCCTAGAGCTCCATCTAACTCTCTCTTAAATCCATCCAGTTATTTGGCTTCCACTGCCCTCTGTGGCAGAGACTTCCACAAATTCACAACTCTCTGGGTGAAAAAAGTTTCTTCTCACCTCAGTTTTAAATGCCCTCCCCTTTATTCTAAGACTGTGCCCCCTGGTTCTGGACTCGCCCAACATTGGGAACATTTTACCTGCATCTAGCTTGTCCAGTCCTTTTATAATTTTATATGTTCCTATAAGATCTCCTCTCATCCTTCTAAACTCCAGTGAATACAAGCCTAGTCGTTTCAATCTTTCCTCATATGACAGTCCTGCCATCCCAGGGATCAACCTCGTGAACCTACACTGCACTGCCTCAATTACAAGGATGTCCTTCCTCAAATTAGGAGACCAAAACTGTACACAATACTCCAGATATAACTATGTTATAATAGTTTAGTTTATTGTCACGTGTACCGAGCGAGGTACAGTGAAAAGCTTTTTTGTTGCGTGCTTTCCAGTCAGTGGAAAGACTGTACATGATTACAATTGACTCGTCCACAGTGTACAGATACCGGATGAAGGGAATAACGTGTATAGTGCAAGATAAAGTCAGGGCACAGCAGTAGAGTTGCTGCCTTACAGAGACACGGGTTCTATTTTGACTACGGTGCTGCCTGTACGGAGTCTATATGTTCTCCCTGTGACTACGTGGGTTTTCCCCAAATGCTCCACTTTCCTCCCATACTCCAAACACATACAGGGTTGTAGGTTAATTGCCTTCTGTAAAACAAATTGTAAATTGTCCCTAGTTTGAAGGATAGTGTGAGTTTATTGAGCGCGATCGCTGGTCGGCGTGGACTCAGTGGGCCAAAGGGCCTGTTTCTGCGCTATGTCTCTAAACAGTGGAGGCCAAATCACTGGATGAATTTAAGAGAGTTAGATAGAGCTCTGGGGGTGAGTGGAATCAAGGGATATGGGGAGAAGGCAGGCACGGGTTACTGATTGTGGATGATCAGTCATGATCACAATGAATGGCGGTGCTGGCTCAAAGGGCCGAATGGCCTCCTCCTACACCTATTTTCTATGTTTCTATGACTGGACAAGCTTGATGCAGGAAAAATGTTCCCAATGTTGGGGGGGGGGGGGGGGAGTCCAGAAATAGGGGCACAGTCTAAGAATAAAGGGGAGGCCATTTAAAACTGAGATGAGAAAAAAACTTTTTCACCCAGAGAGTTGTGAATTTGTGGAATTCTCTGCCACAGAGGGCAGTGGAGACCAAATCACTGGATGCATTTGAAAGAGAGTTAGATAGAGCTATCGGGGCTAGTGGAATCAAGGGATATGGGGAGAAGGCAGGCACAGGTTACTGATTGTGAATGATCAGCCATGATCACAATGAATGGCGGTGCTGGCTCGAAGGGCTGAATGGCTTCCTCCTGCACCTATTTTTTATGTTTATGTATATGTGACTAAACTGAACTAAGCCACATGTCCTACAGTACAATAGTGGCTCCATTTCAATGGGGAGCCTGCTGGAGTCACATTGACGGCCACATTGGTTATAATCCAAACATAATAGCACTTCATAAGGGAACGCCATTATCTGCAAACTCATTTTTTGTTAGAAACAACATGGGGACAGGCTCATCGGCCCAACGACTCCACACCAACCATCGATCACCCGTGCAACGCCTGCTCTATGTTATTCCACTTTCTCATCCACTCCCTACACACCAAGGGGAATTTACGGAGCCCAATTAACCTACAAACCCGCACGTCTTTGGGATGTGGGAGGAAGGGTGTCAGGGGTTGTGGGGAGAAGGCAAGAGAATGGGGTTAAGAGGGAAAGATAGATCAGCCATGATAATAGACATTGGACAATAACTGCAGGAGGAGGCCATTCGGCCCTTCGAGCCAGCACTGCCATTCAATGTGATCATGGCTGATCATACCCCACTAGTTACTGCCTGCCATTCTGAAAGGGACCCATTTATCCCCACTCTTTGCTTTAAGTCTGTCAACCAATTTTCTATCCATGTCAGTACCCTACCTGCAATACCAATACCTCGAATAGCGGAGTGGACTTGATGGGCTGAATGGCCTAATTCTGCTCTTTGAGCTTATGAACTTAAGCCAGAAATCCTCGAGGTCAGATGGATAACGTGCAAACTCCACACGGACAGCACCCGAGGTCAGGTTCGAACCCGTGTCACTAGTACCGTGAGGCAGTGGCTCTACCAGCTGTGCCACCGTGCCTTCTATGAGATGACCTGCGACAATGAAGGGGAACTTTATCAACACAAATCCTTCTTTCTGAAGCACAAAAAACAGTAGAGGGCACTAATGGTTCTTTCCATGAAACGTTTCCCCTCTCACGCCTTCATGACACAGGTAATAATAAAATCCCCAGCATGTTCCCAAGCAATATTGACCTGCCTCGGAAATTGCAGAGCGGTTAGTTTAATACCTGGAGATGGAAGCCTCCTGGATTGTGTTATGAACAATTCCATCCCCAGTACATGGAACAATAAATTAAAGTCAGCACAGGGCTCATGAATAGGAGGAAGTGCCAAGGCAAGTTATTAAAATCCTTCAAAGCTGCTGCTTGAGAATTGGAGTGATGAAGTGAATCTACTGTCTGCGGGCTGGGACAGGCCCACTGGCAGCAGAAACAACATCCAGCCCCCTCACCCAGCCTCAATGGCTGGAGAATCATCAACTGCAGGAGTTGAGTATAGGAGCAAAGAGGTCCTTCTACAGTTGTACAGGGCCCTAGTGAGACCGCACCTGGAGTACTGTGTGCAGTTTTGGTCTCCAAATTTGAGGAAGGATATTCTTGCTATTGAGGGCGTGCAGCGTAGGTTCACTAGGTTAATTCCCGGAATGGCGGGACTGTCGTATGTTGAAAGGCTGGAGCAATTAGGCTTGTATACACTGGAATTTAGAAGGATGAGGGGGGATCTTATTGAAACATATAAGATAATTAGGGGATTGGACACATTAGAGGCAGGAAACATGTTCCCAATGTTGGGGGAGTCCAGAACAAGGGGCCACAGTTTAAGAATAAGGGGTAGGCCATTTAGAACGGAGATGAGGAAGAACTTTTTCAGTCAGAGAGTGGTGAAGGTGTGGAATTCTCTGCCTCAGAAGGCAGGGGAGGCCAGTTCGTTGGATGCTTTCAAGAGAGAGCTGGATAGAGTTCTTAAGGATAGCGGAGTGAGGGGGTATGGGGAGAAGGCAGGAACGGGGTACTGATTGAGAGTGATCAGCCGTGATCTCATTGAATGGCGGTGCTGGCTCGAAGGGCTGAATGGCCTACTCCTGCGCCTATTGTCTATTGTCTATTGCAATTGCTGATCTCCAGAGATGCTGCCTGTCCCGCTGAGTTACTCCAGCATTTCGTGTCTGACTTCAGTGTAAACCAGCATCTGCAGTTCCTTCCTACACATATTTGCCAAGGCACACAGATCTCACAAGCGTGCCCACGATTTAACGTACACCCCAACATTCCCTATCCATGTTTAGTTTGGTTTTAGTTTTAGAGACACAGTGTGGAAACAGGCCCTTCGGCCCACCGAGTCCGCACCGACCAGCGATCCCCGCACATTGACACTACCCTGCACACACTAGGCACAATTTACACGAATACCAAGCCCAATTAACCTACAAACCTGTACGTCACCGAAGATCTCAGAAAAAATCCACGCGGGTCACGGGGAGAACGTACAAACTCCGTACAGACGGCGCCCATGGTCGGGATCTGCTGAAGTTTTAGATTTTAGATTTAGAGATACAGCGTGGAAACAGGCCCTTCGGCCCACCGGGTCCGCGCCGCCCAGCGATCCCCGCACACTAACACTATCCTGCACACACTAGGGACAATTTTTACATATTACCCAGTCAATTAACCTACAAACCTGCACGTCTTTGGAGTGTGGGAGGAAACCGAAGATCTCGGAGAAAACCCACGCGGGTCACGGGGGGAACGTACAAACTCCGTACAGATGGCGCCCGTAGTCGGGATCGAGCCCGTATCTCTGGCGCTGAAAGTGCTGTAAGGCGGCAACTCTACCGCTGCGCCACCGCGCCGCCCTTTTCTGACATTAAACATACTGAAACTTAGGGGCGGCACGGTGGCGCAGCAGGAGAGTTGCTGCCTTGCAGCGCCAGAGACCCTGGTTCGATCCTGACTATGGGTGCTGTCTGCTGGAAGCCAACACATTTTCCTTAGTGACTGCGTGGGTTTTCTCCGGGTGCTCCCGGGCGGAGGTTTCCTTCCACAATCCAAAGACGTACAGGTTTGTCCGTTAATTGGCGTCGGTTAAATTGTTAATTGTCCCTAGTGTGCAGGATAGTGATAGTGTATCACGATCACTGGCCGGCGTGGACTCGGTGGGCCGAAGGGCCTCTTTCCATGTTGTATCTCTAAAGTCTGAATTCTTAAGTCTAAAATGTCTGCCATTTTCTGGATCGATGGCATCTTTTGGTACCCTGATGGGTAAGTCTGTCCGAGCTTCACAGAGTCGTACAGCACAGAACCAGGCCCTTCGGCCCACCTCGCCCATGCCGATCTTGTCCACTTTGTACTCCATCTGCCATGTTACCCACACACTCAGCTCACCAATGTTCCCTTGAAGCCACTTTGCAGCCTCCCCACCGCTCACTTTCCCACCCAGTCATCGAGTCTGACAGCACGGAAACAGGCCCTTCGGCCCAACTTTTTTTTTAGAGATACAGCGCGGAAACAGGCCCTTCGGCCCACCGGGTCCGCGCCGCCCAGCGATCCCCGCACATTAACACTATCCTACACACACTAGGGACAATTTTTTACATTTGCCCAGCCAATTAACCTACAAACCTGTACGCCTTTGGAGTGTGGGAGGAAACCGAAGATCTCAGAGAAAACCCACGCACAGTCTGTGGATATATTTAAGGCAGAGATAGATAGACTATTGATTAGTGCGGCTGTCAGGGGTTATGGGGAGAAGGCAGGAGAATGGGGTTAGGAGGGAGATATGGATCAGCCATGATTGAATGGCGGAGTAGCTTGATGGGCCGAGTGGCCTAATTCTACTCCTATAACCTGTGATCTTATGATCTTGTGATCTTTGTTTTCAGTGGTGAGAGTGGTTCGATTGAGCCCAGATATTTGACCGAAGGATCTGGGCAACTCTGCACTCTGCAGCACATCAAAGCCAGCCTCCCACCCACCTTCGACCCACACCAGTTTGCCTACAGAGCAAATAGGTCTACAGGGGATGCCATCGACACTGCTCTTCACACTGCACTGACCCACCTTGAACACCAGGGGAGCTATGTGAGGATGCTCTTCCTCGACTTCAGCTCTGCCTTTAACACGGTCATCCCGAGCAGACTGGTCACCAAACTTTCCGACCTTGGATTTTCCCAAACCATCTGCCAATGGATCAAGGACTTCCTGACCAACCGCCCCCAGACCGTCAAAATAGGCCCTCACCTCTCCTCCACCATTACACTGAGCACCGGCTCACCACAGGGCTGTGTGTTGAGCCCCATCCTTTACTCCCTCTACACTCACGACTGCGCCCCCACCCATCCCACCAACACCATCATCAAGTTCGCGGATGACACGACTGTGGTTGGACTCATCTCAGAAGGAGATGAGACAGCCTATAGGGATGAAATCCAAAGGCTGGCAGCATGGTGTTCAGTGAACAATCTGGTCCTGAACTCCTCCAAAACAAAGGAACTTATAATTGACTTTAGAAAAACCAGTGGAGATTACGACCCACTCTACATCAATGGGGTCTGTGTGGAAAGGGTACCAGCTTTCAGGTTCCTGGGTACGCACATCGCAGAGGATCTTACCTGGTCTACCAACACCATCACCACAGTAAAGAAGGCACAGCAGAGACTCCACTTCCTGAGGATCCTCAGGAAAACCAACCTGCAGGAGAAGCTCATGTTGTCCTTCTATCGCTGCTCCATCGAGAGTGTGCTGGCATACTGTATAACCACATGGTATGCCAGCTGCTCAGAAAAGGACAGGAAGGCCCTTCAGAGGGTCATCACGACGGCCCAGAAGATCATCGGCTGCTCACTGCCCTCCCTGGAGCACCTGTTCAGACTACGCTGCCTCAGTAGAGCAGGCAAAATAATAAAAGATCCATCCCACCCCGGCCACCGTCTGTTTGTTCATCTGCCCTCTGGTCGACGTTTCAGGTCGATCAAATCCCGAACAAACAGACTTAAGAACAGTTTTTACCCCAGGGCCATACGAGAACTGAACACTACCTTTGCACTAGGCAACACCGTTAAAAAATCTTGTACTTAATATAATTGTATTTAATTGTATTTATGTATTTATTTGTTTTTGCATTTATTGCATATATGTTTGTACGCACCGTCAGGATTGGCTATTTTTTAATTTCGTTGTACTCGTTGCAATGACAATAAATGAATATTATTATTATTATTATATTATTAACATTCTTGCTGCATTTACAAACTGTGGGCACAGTTTTATTATGTACATTAAATCTCCTGGCAATGTTCATGCTGCTTGGCGGGAGCAGAAGGCATCCTACTGTGCGGGATGATAAACAAATAGAATGGTGACGGGAATGCTGCACAGAACCTTCCTGAACAGATTAATATTCTTGCTTTCTTGAAACTTGTTCATAATTGTGTCTTTCTGCACCACTGTTCTCCGGAGCTCATTATTTTCAGGTAAATATATCAGTGTAAACACCCGTTGTAATGTCTTTGTGAACTCATTACTTTGAATTGCCAAGGCCCCCTATTAATACAGCAGACGGAGAAAGACCCTGTGAACGTACAATGCCATACAATGTTTGGGAGTGGGAGCACAATGTGGTATAGTATGTGATGGACCCATCGGGGGAATGGCCTAAATGGCGGTGGAACTGCCGTCTTACAGCACCAGAGATCCGTGTTCGATCCTGACCACAGGTGCTGTCTGTGCGGAGTTTGCACGTTCTTTTTTGTGACCGCATGTGACTTCTCCGGGTGTTCCGGTTTCCTCCCACACTCCGTGTTTGTAGGTTAATTGGCTTCAGTAAAGGAAGTATGGTAAATTGACCCTTGTGTGTGGGATAGTGCTCGTGTACGAGGCCATCTCGGAGGCTTCGGCCGTGGGCCCTGCAGACCGCAACATCGGGAGTTCGCAGGTCCCTGGCTGGCGACCGGCTTTCGGGAGCTCCAGCCGTAGCAGCTTCAACCGCCCCGGAGCGCGAGGTTTGATCGACCCGCTCGCAGGCCCTTCATCGCCCTGCGTGGCCTGGCCGCGGCACTTTCCATCGCCCGGTGGGGGCTCAGGACCTTCATCGACCTGCTCGGCTTGGCCCTGGGACTTTCCATCGCCCGGTGGGAGCTTCAAAAGTCGGGAGCCTCAATCGCCTCGTGGCACCACGGGAGAAGAATGAGGAGGAGATAATACTTTTCTTTGCCTTCCATCACAGTGAGGGTGTGCCTGGAGCAATCACTGTGATGGCTGTTTGTGTTAAAATTGTAATTGTGTGTCTTGTGTCCTTTATTGTCTACTGCCGGACCCTGACGTGAGAGGACGCTGGCGCTGTTTGTTCGCCGCTTCTCCGTCAGGACAGTTCGTCTGTTTGTTTTTATGTCTTGACTGTTTTTGTAAAGCGTCTTTGAGCACTTGGAAAAGCGCTATAAAAATAAATGTTTATTATTATTATTATTATTATTATCACTGGTCAGCGCGGACCTGGTGGGCTGAAGGGGCCTGTTTCCGTGCTGTGTCTCTGAAGTATGAAGTCTTCGCCATTTTCCTGATCATTGGCATCTTTTGGAACCCTGATGGGAATGGGTTGGGTCTGCATTCTCAGAGTTGATCAGTACATAACCATCCCTTCGAAATTGAGCTACTAGTGAAAATAATACACTAGTGGATCAATGAGTTCACGAATCAATTACGTAGAGTTTCATCTGGTAATCTTTTCTTCCAGCGCAGTGCAAAAGGTCGTCCTGTCTCCCGGTCCTTCAGAAGAGCTGGCTCATTGGCCCCACTCCTCTCTCTTCCCCTCTGCCCCGCAGGATGCTGCTTTAGAAGGTCACCATTGGATCAGCCTCCGCCAATAACGCCATCATGTCCGCCCCCGTAAAAAACGTTCTCACTTCCATTCGAAGTGAAACATTTCCTTTTTGCCAATTAGCTTCAATTTGTGCCTGTCCACTGGCTTTGCCTCTGGGTTAATAATCCAGTATCCCAGCCGCAGTGCGGTGGCGCAGCGGTAGAGTTGCTGCCTTACAGCGCCAGAGACCCACGTTCGATCCCGACCACGGCCGGCGTCTGTACGGAGTTTGTACGTTCTCCCCACGAGGTCACTCCGGGATCTCCGGTTTCCTCCCACACTCCAAAGACGTACAGGTTTGTAGGTTAATTGGCTTGGAATAATTGCAAATTTCCCCTGGTGTGTGCAATGATAGCGTTAGTGTGCGGGGATCGCTGGTCGGTGTGGACTCGGTGGGCCGAAGGGCTTGTTTCCGCACTGTACCTCTAAACTAAACTAAACCTGCAGTAAGTCAGGGGATTAAAAACTCCACTACAACATTTGGAGAAGTTAACTTAACTAATTAAGTAATGAGAACCCATTAGCTGTAATGTTGACCATGATCCGAGAAGGTCCCATAAAAATCCAACTGATTCACTGGTGTCCTATAAGGAAGGATAAGAAAATAACTGCAGATTGGCTATTTTTTAATTTCGTTGTACTCGTTGCAATGACAATAAATGAATATTATTATTATTATTATTATTAAAAAAGATGCTGGTACAAATCGAAGGTATTTATTCACAAAATGCTGGAGTAACTCAGCGGGTCAGGCAGCATCTCGGGAGAGAAGGAATGGACGACGTTTCGGTTCGAGACCCTTCTTCAGACTGATGTCAGGGGGGCGGGATAAAGGAAGGATATAGGTGGAGACAGGAAGATAGAGGGAGAACTGGGAAGGGGGAGGGGAAGAGAGGGACAGAGGAACTATCTAAAGTTGGGGAAGTCGATGTTCATACCACTGGGCTGCAAGCTGCCCAGGCGAAATATGAGGTGCTGTTCCTCCAATTTGCGGTGAGTCTCACTATGGCACTGGAGGAGGCCCATGACAGAAAGGTCAGACTGGGAGTGGGAGGGGGAGTTGAAGTGCTCAGCCACCGGGAGATCAGGTTGGTTAAGGCGGACTGAGCGAAGGTGTTGAGCGAAATGATCGCCGAGCCTGCATTTGGTCTCGCCGATGTAAAGAAGTTGACATCTGGAGCAGCGGATGCAATAGATGAGGTTGGAGGAGGTGTAGGTGGCTTCAGTAAAATTGTAAATTTTCCCTAGTGTGTGTGGGATAGTGGTCGGCGTGGACTCAGTGGGCCGAAGGGCCTGTTTCCGCGCTGTATCTCTAAACTAAAAAATATTAAGTTCAATCCCCCAGTTCAATACATAATGCTTAGAAACAGCCCACTGAGTCTACATGCAAGAGTGGCCAGTTTAGTTTAGTTTAGTTTAGAGATATGGCGCGGAAACAGGGCCTTCGGCCCATCGGGTCCGCACCGACTAGTGATCCCCGCACACTAATGCTATCCTACACACACTAGGGACAATTTACAATTAAACCGAGCCAATCAACCTACAAATCTGTACGTGTGGGAGGAAACCAAAGATCTCGGAGAAAATCCACCCACGCGGTCACGGGGAGAACGTGCAAACTCCATACGGACAGCACCTGTGGATGGTAGGGATCGAACCCGGGTCTCCGGCGCTGCAAACGATGCAAGGCAGCAAATCTACCGCTGAGGGAGGAGGGAACGAGGGGAAGGCACCAAGCACTGTGAACAACTCCATGGTGAAATTCATCGCACAAAAAGCAGTCTACCTGCATTATTAATATCCAGCATCTGGGCCCCTTAGTCTAAAATTTATTATCAAGCGAGAAAAGAGAAAGCCTCAGCAGTTTTTGGGGGAAATAAAATTTCCAAAAGAACACAGAAAAGAAATTCCAACAGACAGAATATTTTAATGAGGTTAATGAGGCGTTCTTTAAAAGATGGGCTTCTCAGAGATATTACAACTGACGCTAATCAGTGCTTCGCCACTGACATGCACACACACACACACACACACACACACGCACACGCACACACACACACACACACACACGCACACACACACACACAGACACACACACACACACACGCACACACACACACACGCACACACGCACACACACACACACAGACACACACACACACACACACACACACAGACACACACACACACACACACACACACACACACACACACACGCACACACACACACACGCACACACGCACACACACACACACAGACACACACACACACACACACACACACACACACACACACACACACACACACAGACACACACACACACACACACACACACACACACACACACACACACACACACACACACACTCACACACAATGCCGAGCTAAGGGATTTTTTTTTCCTTGCTCTGTTCTGCAGTTGCTTAAAATGAGTTCATCAAAAGTGTCTCGTCCCGGCTATAAGACTGTGAGATTCACATTGCCTGAAATAATGAGGCAGTTGGCAGCAGAGACGCAGAAGCAAGATGTGCTTTGTATTCTACCGGGCGCTTCCTGTTATTAAAAAAATAATTAACCGTGTAATTTATCACGACTGCAGACTGATCTCACACACACTTTCTGCAGTCGGGACTGTGCAGTGACAAAATTTAACCCTGTTAGAGCTTCAGTAGTTGTTCTGAAGTGCACAGGCAATGATGGTCCAATTCTATACTGCCATCATTGAGTCCGTCCTCACCTTCTCCATCATGGTCTGGTTTGGCTCAGCCACCAAGCACGGCATCCGGAGGCTGCAACGGATCGTTCGCACAGCTGAGAAGGTTGTTGGCTGCAACCTTCCCCCCCATTGACGAACTGTACACTGCAAGGGCCAGGAAACGAGCGGGCAAGATTGTCTCTGACCCCTCTCACCCTGGCCACAAACTCCTTGAAGCAGTTCCCTCTGGAAGGCGACTCCGGACTGTCAAAGCAGCCACAGCCAGACATAAAAACAGCCTTTTTTCCACACGAGTGACAGTTCTACTCAATAACCAAAGTCCGTAGTCCCTTTTTTGCTCTGGTTTATTTTCACCCACATGTTTAGACCGTAATGGCGTATCCTTATTGTTTTGATGTGTTTATACTTTATTCTTAGTTGTTACCTGTATGTTTGTGTCGTCACTTGTGAGCGGAGCACCAAGGCACATTCCTTGTATATGCACATACTTGGCCAATAAACTCATTCATTCATTCATAAGCACGTGCTGAAATGATCCACATGTGATCATTATGTATCGGGTATAATCAGCCATGATTGAATGGTGGAGTAGACTTGATGGGCCGAATGGCCTAATTCTACTCCTATCACTGATGAACTAGAACTAGATACACATTATAAAAGGCATTTGGATGAAACCAGACTAAGGACAGTTTCTTGTGTGGAAAGGAACTACAGATGCTGATCTTACAGAGGTGTATAAAATCATGAGAGGGATAGATCGGGTAGAGGCAGAGTCTCTTGCCCAGAGTAGCGGAATCGAGAATCAGAGGACACGGTGGCGCAGCGGTAGAGTTGCTGCTTTACAGCGAATGCAGCGCCGGAGACTCAGGTTCGATCCTGACTACGGGTGCTGCACTGTAAGGAGTTTGTACGTTCTCCCCGTGACCTGCGTGGGTTTACTCCGAGATCTTCGGTTTCCTCCCACACTCCAAAGACGTACAGGTATGTAGGTTAATTGGCTGGGTAAATGTAAAAATTGTCCCTAGTGGGTGTAGGATAGTGTTAATGTACGGGGATCACTGGGCGGCACGGACTTGGTGGGCCGAAAAGGCCTGTTTCCGGCTGTATGTATATGATATGATATGATTAAGGTAAGGGGGATTAGATTTAATAGGAACCTGAGGGGTAACATTTTCACACAAAGGGTGGTGGGTGTCTGGAACGAGCTGCCAGAGGTGGTAGTTGAGGCTGGGACTATTGCAAATTTTAAGAAACAATTAGACAGGGTACATGGACAGGTTTGGAGGGATAAGGGCCAAATGCAGGTAGGTGGGACTAGTGTAGATGGGCCGAAGGGCTCTCTATGACTCTGACCCTAATACTCTTTGCAGCTATACACAGACAATGTACACAGAGTGCTGAAAGTAAATCAGCGGGTCAGGCAGCATCACTGGAGATTAAGGATGGGTGATATTTCAGGCCGGGTCTGAACCAGGCTCTTGAACTGAAATGTCATCCATCTTTTCCCAGAGATGCTGTCTGGCCCGCTGAGTTACTCCAGCACTTTGTGCCTATCTTAGGGACAGTGCCTTGCCTGTCATCTGGCAACAGAACCGTCCTCTCATCAGCTGGAGAGCGGTCCTGACCTCCCATCTACCTCATTGGAGACCTTTGAATGGCTTTCTCCTGCACTAAACGTTGTACCCTTTATCCTGTATCTGGACACTGTGGACGGCTTGATTGTGATCACATACAGACTTTTCTTTGACTGGAGAACATGCAACAAAAGCTGTTTGGGTCCTTGGATGGAGTTGAGGGGGGAGGTAAAGGGACAGGTGCTGTGAGGGGGGAGTTAAAGGGACAGGTGTTGAGTCTGAAGAAGGGTCTCGGCCCGAAACGTCACCCATTCCTTCTCTCCTGAGATGCTGCATGACCCGCTGAGTTACTCCAGCATTGTGTGTCTACCTTCGATTTTAACCAGCATCTGCAGTTTTTTTCCCTACATATTCATTCACATACCAGAATTAAACAGGGCTACATTCCCCGATGACCTATGGTAAAACCACTCCACTTTTCCTAATGTATTTGGATTAAACTGGTCCATAAAAGTTAATACCCATGGCATGGCATGGCAGCCACAGATCCTGTCAGGTATTGGAGCCATATTACCTAGTACACCCAATACTAATTTGATCAAAAGGACACAAAATGCTGGAGCAACTCAGCGGGCCAGGCAGCATCTCTGGAGAACATGGACAGGTAATGTCCCCAGCTTGATCAATATTGAGTAAGAGAGTTAAATAAATCAATGAAAATGAAAGAAAATCTAGTCTGGAAATCAAAAGAAAATTCATAAAATGCCGGAAACACCCTCCCTAAATTAAATTAAATCAGTCTGAAGAAGGGCCTCGACCCGAAACGTCGCCCATTCCTTCTCTCCTGAGATGTTGCCTGACCTGCAGAGTTACTCCAGCATTTTGTGAATAAATACCTCCCTAAATTAACTCTCTGCACAGCGGTAGAGTTGCTGCCTCACAAACCCAGGTTCAATCCTGGCCTCGGCTGCCGTCTGTACAGAGCTTGTACGTTCTCCCAGCGGCCGCGTGGGTTTTCTCCGGGTGATCCGGTTTCCTCTCACATCCAGAAGACATTCTGGTCGGAGGTTAATTGGCTTCTGTAAATTATCTCTCATGCGTAAGATACATCTGGTGTGCGGGGATCGCTGGTCAGCGCGGACTCAGTGGGCCGAAGGGCCTGTTTCCACGCTGTATCTCTAAACTAAACTGAACAATCTCCCTAAACAGACAATGTTTCTTGATAGGCGATAAATATGTTACCATTTACCCAAATCCCTGAATGAAACTAATGAAAATCAAAGATAAATACAGTCGGGAAATCTAAAATATAATCAGAAGACTCTAACACCTGAAACATTATCTCTGCTTTTCTTTCTAGGCTGTGGAGGCCAAGTCAGTGGATATTTTTAAGGCTGAATAGATGGATAGATTCTTGATTAGTGCGGGTGTCAGGGGTTATGGGGAGAAGGCAGGAGAATGGGGTTCTCCGTGATCAGCCGTGATTGAATGGCGTAGTAGACCTGATGGGCCGAATGGCCTAATTCTATTCCTATCGCTTATGATCTTATGATGTTACGATTGAATGGCGTAGTAGACTTGATGGGCTGAATGGCTTAATTCTGCTCCTGTAACTTGTGATCTTATGATGATACGATTGAATGGCGTAGTAGACTTGATGGGCTGAATGGCCTAATTCTGCTCCTGTAACTTATGAATTTATGAATTTTCCACAAATGCTGCCTGATCCTCTGCATGTTAGCAGCATTTCTTGTCTTTTAATTTTACATTACAAATAAATTAATGTTCCTTAGAATATTTAGATGAGAAGA
Source organism: Rhinoraja longicauda (assembly GCF_053455715.1). Lineage (NCBI taxonomy): Eukaryota > Metazoa > Chordata > Chondrichthyes > Rajiformes > Arhynchobatidae > Rhinoraja > Rhinoraja longicauda. Next base: position 5,277,365 of record NC_135981.1, on the reverse strand, counting down.
GTTCAAGTCCACAGAAAAATTGCAATCAAATATTGTTCCCATTCTTCACAGAATTAATTAGATCGATAATCTCCAATGTATCAGAGTTAAATTTGCAGATTAAACTGGCTAATTTGCTGACCACTAAAACCAATCTGGTCCACGTAATCCCATGGTTTCTTGGTGCTTTATGTTTTAAAATTCCTATTCCAATGGTCTGAAGATGGAAGGAATATGTTTTGAAACTCCCTTGGGAGTGGCAGAGCGTTGCTCCAGAATTAGGCTGCTGGCACTGCACAGATGTAAAGAAGGTGAGTCTCAGCCTAGATTTCACCTGCCAGGTAATGTCATTAAATGACGCCAGGTGACAGTAAAAATAGAAACCTGCTTCGACCCTCTGAGCCTGCAACTCCCACCTTCGAGTGAAAAGGCCTTTGCTTCTCTCTCTCTCTCTCTCTCTCTCTCTCTCATGGTATAAATACTTGCAGTAGAAAGTTAACATGAACCCTGTGCCTAAGTGGGTCATTATAAAACAAGGCTGAGATGTACCATTTTCACAGTTCTCTTGGGCTCCGTCTAATGAAACTCATTTGTACACTCCGTCAATAGCTGGAGTAAGGCTCTTTCCCCCTCCCCCCCCCCCCTCTCCCACCTTTGAGAGAAAGCTTTCCACCTGCATCGGTTCCTTCGAGACCTTCAAGAATGTGCAAGCACTTCCCACCATATAAGGTAGTCGGGTTCATTATTTCCCCAGCATCCAGAGGGTTCCCATCAAATGAAGGGGGAGGAGGGAGGAGAGGAGAGGAGGGAGGAGAGGAGAGGAGAGGAGAGGAGAGAGGAGAGGAGGGAGGAGAGGAGAGGAGAGGAGAGGAGGGAGGAGAGGAGAGGAGAGGAGAGGGGAGGAGAGGGGGGGGGAGGAGAGGGGGAGAGGGGGGGAGGAGAGGGGGGGAGGAGAGGGGAGGAGAGGGGAGGAGAGGGGAGGAGAGGGGAGGAGAGGGGAGGAGAGGGGAGGAGAGGGGAGGAGAGGGGAGGAGACAGGTTTCACCTGATCGTCCAGGTAGATTGACAATGTAGTCCAGCAAATCACGGCCCTCAAGTAAATCCGCTTCAGTGAGAGTTAGCTCACGCCCTGAATGTTATTCAAATGTTCTTGGCCTGAGGAATATTTTTATTACTAAATAAAATCTGGAATAGCACAGGGAGCTTTTTAAAGCTTCCAAATCTGAAAATGGCTGCCCACTGGCCCAAAGCCATTGTTTGACTGGCTTATTTAGATTAGTTTAGTTTAGAGGTGTAGCGTGGAAACAGGCCCTTCGGCCCACCGAGCCCACACCGACCAGCGATCTCTGCACACTAACACACTTTTCTATGCTCACTAGAGACAATTTTACATTTATACCAAGCCAATTAGCCTATAAACCTGTATGTGGAATTCTCTGCCTCAGATGGCAGAGGAGGCCGATTCTCTGGATGCTTTCAAGAGAGAGTTAGATAGAGCTCTTAAGGATAGCGGAGTCATGGGGTATGGGGAGAAGGCAGGAACGGGGTACTGATTGTGGATGATCAGCCATGATCACATTGAATGGCGGTGCTGGCTCGAAGGGCCGAATGGCCTACTCCTGCACCTATTGTCTATTGTCTTTGGAGTGTGGGAGGAAACCGGAGCTCCCGGAGAAAATCCACACAGGTCATGGGGAGAAGGAACGGACTCCGTACAGACAGCACCCGTAGACAGCATTGAACACGGGACCCTGGCGCTTTGAGGCAGCAACTCTACCCCTGTGACCCCAAAGGTTTTCTCTGGGTGCTCTATAGGGTTGCCAACTTCCTCGCTCCCAAATACGGGACAAGGTGACGTCACTGCCCCGCGCCCCACGTGACCTCACCCAGCCAGCGGCCATGTGCTCCCGCTCCACCAATGGCGGGAGCGCGTGGCCGCTGGCTGGGCGAGGTCACGTGGGGCGCGGGGCGGTGACGTCACCCTTTGTCCCTTATTTGGGAGTGAGGAAGTTGGCAACCTTACGGTCAGCATAGACTCGGCAGGCTGAAGGGCCTGTTTCTGTGCAGCATCTCTAATCTAATCCAAGACTCTAGGACTAAGAACCTGTGACCCGAATGAGATGATACATCACGCCAACTAACAGAATTGCCATAAAAAACATTGAAGGTTAAAGCAAATTTGAACATGTTAAGCATTCTCCAAGCCTGGGTATCGTAGTTTTCGTTGATAGACTTCACCAATAATTTTCTGGTGTTTGAACGATCCCTTTCGCTCACTTGAGCAACATCCCCACACCAGGGCCGTTTTTACAGCATTATGGACCCCCGGGCAAAGCAGTGTACTGGGGCCCCTACCGTTACTCTCCCCCACCCCCCTTTCCCTACCAGCCCCCCCCCCTGTCGTGCCAGCGAAAAGCACTTACCGAAAAGCACTTAGCGATGGACTTAGGGTGCTACATTGTTGTGAAAAGCACTTACAGATCGCTGTGAGAAGCACTTAGGGATGGAAAATGTTGCGAAAAAAGCACTTATTGAACCTACATTTTTAAAGTAGTATTTATTTATTGCAAGTCACTTAACATACACAGATCAGCATGGGGCCCCTATGCCCGTGGGGCCCCGGACAAGTGCCCATCAGGCCCACGCGTTAAGACGGCCCTGCCCCACACCGAACCACATTTGACTGGTTGGTCCTTTCCTTATCTTTGAGCTGCCTAAGTCCTATTAATCCCTTATTCTTCGTTTGGTTTAGCGATGCAGCGTGGAAACAGGCACTTCAGCCCACTGAGTCAATAGACAATAGACAATAGACAATAGACAATAGGTGCAGGAGGAGGCCATTCGGCCCTTCGAGCCAGCGCCACCATTCAATGTGATCATGGCTGATCATTCTCAATCAGTACCCCGTTCCTGCCTTCTCCCCATATCCCCTGACTCAGCTATCTTTAAGAGCTCTATCTAGCTCTCTCTTGAATGCATTCAGAGAATTGGCCTCCACTGCCTTCTGAGGCAGAGAATTCCACAGGTCTACAACTCTCTGACTGAAAACGTTTTTCCTCATCTCAGTTCTAAATGGCCTACCCCTTATTCTTAAACTGTGGCCCCTGGTTCTGGACTCCCCCAACATTGGGAACATGTTTCCTGCCTCTAACGTGTCCAACCCCTTAATAATCTTATATGTTTCGATAAGATCTCTTCTCATCCTTCTAAATTCCAGTGTATACAAACTTAGTTGATCCAGTCTTTCAACATATGACAGTCCAGCCATTCCGGGAATTAACCTAGTAAACCTACGCTGCACGCCCTCAATAGCAAGAATATCCTTCCTCAAATTTGGAGACCAAAATTGCACACAGTACTCCAGGCGCGGTCTCACTAGGGCCCTGTACAACTGCAGAAGGACCTATTTGCTCCTATACTCAACTCCTCTTGTTATGAAGGCCAACATTCCATTGGCTTTCTTCACTGCCTGCTATACCTGCATGCTTCCTTTCAGTGACTGATGCACTAGGACACCCAGATCTCATTGTACGTCCCCTTTTCCTAACTTGACACCATTCAGATAATACTCTGCCTTCCTATTCTTACCATCAAAGTGGATAACCTCACACTTATCCACATTAAACTGCATCTGCCATGCATCCGCCCACTCACAAAGCCTGTCCAAGTCACCCTGCATCCTCATAATAATAATAATAATAATAATAATAATAATATTCATTTATTGTCATTGCAACGAGTACAACGAAATTAAAAAATAGCCAATCCTGACGGTGCGTAAAAACATATATGCAATAAATGCAAAAACAAATAAATACAATTATATTAAGTACAAAAGTTTTAACAGTGTTGCCTAGTGCAGAAGGTAGTGTTCAGTTCTCGTATGGCCCTGGGGTAAAAACTGTTCTTAAGTCTGTTTGTTCGGGATTTGATCGACCTGAAACGTCGACCAGAGGGCAGATGAACAAACAGACGGTGGCCGGGGTGGGATGGATCTTTTATTATTTTGCCTGCTCTACTGAGGCAGCGTAGGCTGAACAGGTGCTCCAGGGAGGGCAGTGAGCAGCCGATGATCTTCTGGGCCGTCGTGATGACCCTCTGAAGGGCCTTCCTGTCCTTTTCTGAGCAGCTGGCATACCATGTGGTTATACAGTATGCCAGCACACTCTCGATGGAGCAGCGATAGAAGGACATCATGAGCTTCTCCTGCAGGTTGGTTTTCCTGAGGATCCTCAGGAAGTGGAGTCTCTGCTGTGTCTTCTTCACTGTGGTGATGGTGTTGGTAGACCAGGTAAGATCCTCTGCGATGTGTGTACCCAGGAACCTGAAAGCGGGTACCCTTTCCACACAGACCCCATTGATTTAGAGTGGGTCGTATTCTGCACTGGTTTTCCTGAAGTCAATGATCTCATAGCATCTTCCTCACAGTTCACACTACCACCCAGCTTTGTATCATCTGCAAATTTGCTAATGGTACTTTTAATCTCTTCATCCGCGCCGACCAGCGATCCCCGCACACCAACACCATCCCACACGCTCAGGTCATGGGGAGGAAGGCAGGAGAATGGGGTTGAGCGGGAAAGAACATCCACTCAGCCACTGGTGGACACAAAATGCTGGAGTGAGTCAGCGGGTCAGTCAGCATCTCTGGAGTCAAGTCAATAGACAATAGACAATAGACAATAGACAATAGACAATAGACAATAGGTGCAGGAGTAGGCCATTCAGCCCTTCGAGCCAGCACCGCCATTCAATGCGATCATGGCTGATCACTCTCAATTAGTACCCCGTTCCTGCCTTCTCCCCATACCCCCTCACTCCGTTATCCTTAAGAGCTCTATCCAGCTCTCTCTTGAAAGCATCCAACGAACTGGCCTCCACTGCCTTCTGAGACAGAGAATTCCACACCTTCACCACTCTCTGACTGAAAAAGTTCTTCCTCATCTCCGTTCTAAATGGCCTACCCCTTATTCTTAAACTGTGGCCCCTTGTTCTGGACTCCCCCAACATTGGGAACATGTTTCCTGCCTCTACTGTGTCCAATCCCCTAATTATCTTATATGTTTCAATAAGATCCCCCCTCATCCTTCTAAATTCCAGTGTATACAAGTCAAGTCAAGTCAACTTTATTTGTCAGGTACATATACAAGATGTGCAGTGAAATGAAAGTGGCAATGCCTGCAGATGGGATGAGAGAAGGAACGGGTGACGTTTTGGGTCGAGACCCTTCTTCGGGCTGATGTCTGGGGAGGGGGCGGGACAAAGGTAGGATGTAGTCGGAGACAGGAAGTCTAGTGGGAGAACTGGGAAGGGGGAAGGGATGGAGAGGGAAAGCAGGGACTATCTGAAGTTAGAGAAGTCGACGATCATACCGCTGGGGTGTAAAGTGCCCAAGCGAAATATTGAATGGCGGAGTAGACTCGATGGGCCGAAACTCTGCCCCTACAACTTACGAACTCATACAATTTTACCAAGCCAATTAACCTACAAACCTGTAGGTCTTTGGAGTGTGGGAGGAAACTGAAGATCTCGGGGGAAACCCACGCAGGTCACGGGGAGAACGTACAAACTCCGTACAGACAGCGCCCGTAGTCAGGATGGAACCCGGGTGCTACGAGGCGACAACTCTACCACTGCACCACCGTGCCGCCCCGCATTCTGCGAGAACATTTCTTTTCAGCATGCACATCGGGTTGATAAATGAGAGCAGTCTATTCCACTCCAACGTCAAGCAATCCATCTACGTCAAGAAGACTGTTTAAGCATTTCACCGGAGGCTGTTTCTTTTTTCGACTTGGCTGTCGCCAAATCTCCAAATAATTGGCTGGTTGGGAAAATTGAAGGGAGTCCATTTTGATTTTGGAGACATTGGGGGAGTGAGTCGTGACAGAGTGTGTGTAAATGCTTGCGATGTAAACACCAGCTTATTAATGATCAGAAGCAACGATCAGAAGCTTGATTTCACCAGTCAGTACTAAACACAGAAAGATAGAACATAGGTGCAGGAGGAGGCCATTTGGCCCTTCGAGCCAGCACCGCCATTCATTGTGATCATGGCTGATCATCCACAATCAGTAACCTGTGCCTGCCTTCTCCTCATATCACTTGATTCCACCAGCCCCGAGAGCTCTATCAATTCATCCAGTGAATTGGCCCCCACTGCCTTCTGTGGCAGAGAATACCAACAAATTCACAACTCTCTGGGTGAAAAAGTTTTTTTCTCACCTCAGTTTGAAATGGCCTCCCCTTTATTCTTAGACTGTGTGGCCACTGGTTCTGGACTCCCCCAACATTGGGAACATTTTCCCTGCAAGGCTGGATCGTCCAAGTTGGAGCTAGTCAGTAACTTTAGTTTGGTTTCGGGTTACAGCGTGGAAACAGTCCCTTCGGCCCACCGCCTTTACACCGACCATCGATCACCCATTCACACCAGTTCTATGCTATCCCACGTTCACACCCACTCCCTGCCACGCCAGGGGCAATTTACAGGAGGCTAATCAACCTACAAACCCGCACGCTTTCAGGATGTGTAGGAAGTCTGTGGAATTCTCTGCCTCAGAAGGCAGTGGGGGCCAATTCTCTGAATGCATTCAAGAGAGAGCTAGATAGAGCTCTTAAGGATAGCAGAGTCAGGGGGTATGGGGAGAAGGCAGGTACGGGGTACTGATTGTGAATGATCAGCCATGATCACATTGAATGGCAGTGCTGGCTCGAGGGTCCGAATGGCCTCCTCCTGCACCTATTGTCTATTGTCTATTGAAACCGGAGCACCCGGAGGAAACCTACACGGTCAAAGGGAGAACGGGCAAACTCCACACAGACAGCACCCGAGGTCAGGATTGAACCCGGGACTGTGGCGCTGTGAGGCAGCGGCTCTATCTGCTGCGCCACCATGCCGCCTCGACGCGTTTGTCCGTTTCTGCTCATCATGAGGAGTGTCAAGTTGTGCCAACAGTCCCTGTGAACTAGTTCATGAAAACAAAACAAAATGTGCAGATGATGGAGATCTGAAACAAGAGGTATTGTGTGAAGTATTGAGGATGGTTCTGATCACCTCATCATAGGATGGATGTGGAGGCTTTGGAGAGGGTGGGGAAGAGATTTAACCAAATGCTGCCGGGATTAGAAGGTACTAGCTGTAAGCAGAGGTAAATTGGTCGTTGGCGTTCCAGGTTGTGACCCTGCGTTGGGTTTTGAAATGCAATAGACAATAGACAAGAGATGCAGGAGGAGGCCATTCGGCCCTTCGAGCCTATACGCACTGCCATTCAATGTGATCATGACTGATCATTCTCAATCAGTACCCCGTTCCTGCCTTCTCCCCATACCCCCTGACTCCGCTATCCTTAAGAGCTCTATCTAGCTCTCTCTTGAATGCATTCAGAGAATTGGCCTCCACTGCCTTCTGAGGCAGAGAATTCCACAGATTCACAACTCTCTGACTGAAAAAGTTTTTCCTCATCTCCGTTCTAAATGGCCTAACCCCTTATTCTTAAACTGTGGCCCCTGGTTCTGGACTCCCCCAACATTGGGAACATGTTTCCTGCCTCTAACGTGTCCAACCCCTTAATAATCTTATATGTTTCGATAAGAATGCAGACATCTTCCCTTCCATAGATGCTGCTGAGTTCCTCCAGCAGTTTTGTTGTTTTGTTCCAGTTTCCAGCATCTGCAGTCTCTTGTGTACTAGAATGGAAGATCGCAGTTACAAGAAAAGTGGGATTTGGCCACTTAAAATTGAGGTAATGAAGAATTCCCGCTCTTGGAGAACCGTGACTATTTCTGGAATTCTTTTCTCCCGAGAGGATGAGCATGTGAACACATTCAAGGCTAAGACAAAGCTTTTGTTCTATGGGGAGACAAGAGTTATGGTATTCTGGCAGGAAAGTATCTAGAGATTAGATCAGTGAATGTTTCAGTGTGAAAGCAGGTAGAGCTGCTGCCTCACAGCGCCAGAGACCCCAGTTCGAACCTGACCATGGATACTGTCTGTGTGGAGTTTGCATGTTGTGGTTTGTAGGTTAATTGGCCTTGCGGGTTTGTAGGCTAATTGGTCTTTGTTAGATTGCCCCTAGTGTGTAAGGAGTGGATGAGAAAGTGGGATAACGTAAAAGTAGTGTGAACGCGTGATCGATGGTCGGCGTGGACTTGGTGGGCTAAAGACCCATTTCTGTTCTCCAGAGATGCTTCCTGATCCACTGAGTTACTGCAGCATTTTTTTGTCTATCTTCAGTATAAACCAGCATCTGGATTGAGTGGATGTGGAGAGGATGTTTCCACTAGCGGGAGAGTCTACGACCAGAGGTCACAGCCTCAGAATAAAAGGACACACCTTTAGAAAGGAGGTGAGGAGGAATTTCTTTAGTCAGAGGGTGGTGAATCTGTGGAATTCATTGCCATCGATGGCTGTCGAGGCCGTCAGTGGATATATTTTTCAGTCAGAGAGTTGTGAATCTGTGGAATTCTCTGCCTCAGAAGGCAGTGGAGGCCAATTCTCTGAATGCATTCAAGAGAGAGCTAGATAGAGCTCTTAAGGATAGCGAAGTCAGGGGGTATGGGGAGAAGGCAGGAACGGGGTACCGATTGAGAATGGTCAGCCATTATCACATTGAATGGCAGTGCTGGCTCGAAGGGCTGAATGGCCTCCTCCTGCACCCATTGTCTATTGTCTATTGTCTATTTAAGGTGGAGATTGATAGTTTCTTGATTAGTACGTGTATCAGGGGTTATGGGGAGAAGGAAGGAGAATGGGATTGAAAGGGAAAGATAGAACAGCCATGATTGAATGGCGGAGTAGACTTGATGGGCCAAATGGCCTAATTCTGCTCCTAGAACTTCCAGTTCTCCAAGAGATTAAGTTCCTTGCTACCCATTTTGGTGGCGACAGAGCTTATTTCCATCCGGTATCTCTAAAACTGAAACCAAAACTAAAACTGAAGGCTCAAGGGACCGAATAACCTACTTCTACTGCTATTTTGATGTTCTTACCTTCTCTTGCCTTTCCTCCCGCCCATCTGCCTCCAGCGCCCTTAACATCTCTTACATTTCCTTTTGTCTCTCTCTCTCTCTCTCCCTCTCTCTCTCTCTCTCTCTCTCTCTCTCTCTCTCTCTCTCTCTCTCTCTCTCTCTCTTTCTCCCTCTCTCTCTCCCTCTCCCTCTCCCCCCTCCCTCTCCCCCCTCCCTCTCTCTCTCTCTCTCTCTCTCTCTCTCTCTCTCTCTCTCTCTCTCTCTCTCTCTCTCTCTCTCTCTCTCTCTCTCTCTCTCTCTCTCTCTCCCTCTCCTCTCTCCCTCTCCCTCTCCCTCTCCCTCTCCCCTCCCCTCTCCCCCCCCTCCCCCCTCCCCTCTCCCCCTCCCTCTCCCCCCTCCCTCTCCCCCCTCCCTCTCCCCCTCTCTCTCTCCCTCTCTCTCTCTCTCTCTCTCTCTCTCTCTCTCTCTCTCTCTCTCTCTCTCTCTCTCTCTCTCTCTCCATGTTTTACCTCACAATGTTCTACCTCACCATGTACACCCCACGCTGCCTCGGCAAGGCCAGCAGCATAATCAAGGACAAGTCGCCCCCCCCTTGCCGCCCCCTCTTCTCCTCTCTCCCATCAGGCAAAATGTACAGAAGCGTAAAAGCGCAAACCTCAAGATTCAGGGACAGTTTCCTCCCAGCCGTTATTAGGCAACTGAACCAAGCTACCAACAACTAGAGAACAGTCCCGAACTATCTACCTCATTGGTGACCCTTGGACTATCTTTGATCGGACTTTACCTCGCACTGAATGTTATTCCCTTATCATGTATCTGTAGACTGTAAATGGCTCAATTGTAATCATGTATTGTCTTTCCACTGTCTTTAGCAAGCCACAATCGTTTTTCACTGTACCTTGGTACACGTGACAATAAACTAAAACTGAACCGACCTGTACTTAACCTTTTCCCTTCCTCTGCGTCCCACTTATTCAACTCTGTCACTTTTTTTTTCAGAGTTCCTTACCGCGTGAAAATGTTCGAAACATATAAGATTATTAAGGGGTCGGACACGTTAGAGGCAGGAAACATGTTCCCAATGTTGGGGGAGTCCAGAACCAGGGGCCACAGTTTAAGAATAAGGGGTAGGCCATTTAGAACGGAGATGAGGAAAAACGTTTTCAGTCAGAGAGTTGTGAATCTGTGGAATTCACTGCCTCAGAAGGCAGTGGAGGCCAATTCTCTGAATGCATTCAAGAGAGAGCTGGATAGAGCTCTTATGGATAGCGGAGTCAGGGGGTATGGGGAGAAGGCAGGAACGGGGTACTGATTGAGAATGATCAGCCATGATCACATTGAATGGCGGTGCTGGCTCGAAGGGCCGAATGGCCTACTCCTGCACCTATTGTCTATTGTCTATTGTCTATTGTTCCTGTAGTTCACTGGCACTTTTTCAAGGCGAGATTCTTTCTCCCCTTCGTATCTTGCCAATAATCAAAGACCGAGAAATCTTTAAAAATGAGCAGTTTTCCATCTGGTGCTATTCTCCAGCTTCAATCAGCTTTCATTCTGCTTGACTGTACATCATTTGTAACTCCCATTAGACAGAGAGCAAGGCTGCCACCAATGACACAGCACCACATTGCCACAGGCACGTTAGTGGGTGGAAGTGATGATTTGAGCTCGCGCAGGTTATTATTTTATACCTTGCCTTGTCCGTTACAGCAGGTCCCATTGCCTCTGAAATGCTGTGGCATGCAGCGAGGTTTTAATGATGCAGGCTTAACTTCCTCTACAAACTTACACGCCATCCTGATTTGGATGTAGACGTACACAAAAAACTGGAGCAACTCAGCGGGTCATGCCAAAACGTCACCCGTTCCTTCCCTCCAGAGATGCTGCCTGTCCCGCTGAGTTTTAGAATTTTTTTTAGATTTAGAGATACAGCGCAGAAACAGGCCCTTCGGCCCACCGGGTCCGCGCCGCCCAGCGATCCCCGCACATCCTACTCCCACTAGGGACAATTTTTACATTTGCCCAGCCAATTAACCTACAAACCTGTACGTCTTTGGAGTGTGGGAGGAAACCGAAGATCTCGGAGAAAACCCACGCAGGTCACGGGGAGAACGTACAAACTCCGTACAGACGGCGCCCGCAGTCAGGATCGAAACCGAGTCTCCGGCGCTGCGTTCGCTGTAAGGCAGCAACTCTACCGCTGTGCCACAGTGCCCCGGTTTTTTGTGTCTATCTTCGGTTTAAACCAGCATCTGCAGTTCCTTCTGACAGTAAATTGAAGGTGCACGGCTATCACATGGATACGCAGGGAATGGGGGGATGTGGACCATGTGCCAGAGACATTGTGGGCCGAAGGGCCTGAGCTGTGCCGTACTGTTCTATGTTCTATACCTTTGAATACCCAACAGCAACAGTGAGGAGCACCTTTACCACAAGGACTGGAGAATTTCCAGAAGACAGTCAGGGGCAGCCCATCGAGTCGGTGCCGACCAGCCATCACCCCAAACACTAGCACTATCCTACACACACCAGGGACAAGTTACAACCTGTACGTCTTTGGAGTGTGGGAGGAAACCAGAGCACCCGGGGAAAACCCACGCGGTCGCAGGGAGAACGTACAAACTCCGTACAGACAGCTCCTGCGGGGAGCAGGGACCCTGGCAGTGTACGGCAGCAACTCTACCGCTGCGCACACGAGGGGAGGTTCACAGTGACCAAGCACCACGCAACTTTGGAGATGCGGGAGGAAACCGGAGCGCCCGGAGGAAACCCAAATGGTTACATGGAGAACGTGCAGACTGCACATCTGACCCGGGTCTCTGGAGTTGTGAGGCGACTGCTTGTAGAGTCATAGAGCCATAGGTTCATAGAGTCACAGAGTCACAGTGTCATGGAGTCAGACAGCCCAACAGGCCCAAACTCCATACGGACAGCTCCCAGAGTCAGGATCAGACCCAGGACTCCAGCGCTGTAAGGCAGCAACTCTACCGCAGCAGATTATAAATAGAAGACGCTGGGATCACTCAACAGATCTGACGCTGTTCTTGAAGAGCGAAGTACACGAGTTAGTTCACAGGGTCACGCAGTATCTACGGGGGGAATGGACAACTGACGTTTCAGGTCAGGGCCCTTCTTCAGACTCGTGTGCTGTATAAATTTACCTCTTTCTGCATTCAAAGCCTAGTGTGATGTAAAACCATCAGACCACAGACGTTGGAAAACTGAAATAAAAAAAACACAGGTTTTTGGAAATCTGAAATGAAAACGGAAAATCTTGGAAACAACCGGCAGGTCAGGCAGCATCTGCGGAAGGAGAAACAGTTCATGTTTCAGGTCTGGGTTCCTAAAGCAACGTGCTCAAGTTCTAAAACATTGAGATATGATGAGACAACACCTGGTGGCGCAGCGGTAGAGTTGCCGCCTAGCAGCGCCAGAGACCCGGGTTCGATCCCGACTATGGGTGCTGTCTGTACGGAGTTTGTAGGCTCTCCCCGTGACTTGCGTGGGTTTTCTCCGAGACCATCGGTTTCCTCCCACGCTCCAAAGCTGTACAGGTTTGTGGGTTAATCGGCTTGGTCAAAATATAAATTGTCCCTTGTGTGTTTAGGATGGTGTTAATTTGTGGGGATCGCTGGTCGGCACGGACTCGGTGGGTCGAAGGGCCTGTTACCGCGCTGTATCTCTAAACTAAACTTACCTACACCTGGCTAGCACCTGTGTAGTAGACAGGTGGAGGCTGGTTTTTGATGTATTCAAACCAATTAAGCTCTATCTTGACACAATAATTTTAACTAATTAAGAATACAATTTATTTTGCTGTAATAAGCAAATCAAAATCTTGCAGTGTAAGATCAGCTTTCATATCTGCCGAAAATATCACAGGGAATATGTAGCTGTCAGCAGTCTTGTAACACAAGGAAAGGTAGGATTCAAACTCCATCCCTGGCTGACGGAGCTATATGTGCTCAATACCATAGCTGATCTCTGAAATTCAGTTAGACACAAGATGCTGGAGTAACTCAGCGGGTCAGGCAGCATCTCTGGAGAAAACAGAAAGGGTGGTGGGTGTATGGAACGAGCTGCCAGTGGAGGCAGTTGAGGCTGGGACTATCCCGACGTTATGAGGTTGCAGGGTGACTTGGACAGGTTGTGTGAGTGGGCGGATGCATGGCAGATGCAGTTTAATGTGGATAAGTGTGAGGTTATCCACTTTGGTGGTAAGAATAGGAAGGCAGAGTATTATCTGAATGGTGTCGTTAGGAAAATGGGATGTACAACGAGATCTGGGTGTCCTAGTGCATCAGTCACTGAAAGGAAGCATGCAGGTTCAGCAGGCAGTGAAGAAAGCCAATGGAATGTTGGCCTTTGTAACAAGAGGAGTTGAGTATAGGAGCAAAGAGGTCCTTCTGCAGTTGTACAGGGCCCTAGTGAGACCGCACCTGGAGTACTGTGTGCAGTTTTGGTCTCCAAATTTGAGAATGGATATTCTTGCTATTGTGGGCGTGCAGCGTAGGTTTACTAGGTTAATTCCCGGAATGGCGGGACTGTCATATGTTGAAAGACTGGAGCGATTAGGCTTGTATACAATGGAATTTAGAAGGATGAGAGGGGATCTTATCGAAACATATAAGATTATTAAGGGATTGGACACGTTAGAGGCAGGAAACATGTTCCCAATGTTGGGGGAGTCCAGAACCAGGGGCCACAGTTTAAGAATAAGGTGTAGGCCATTTAAAACGGAGAAGAGGAAGAACTTTTTCAGTCAGAGAGTTGTAAATCTGTGGAATTCTCTGCCTCAGAAGGCAGTGGAGGCCAATTCTCTGAATGCATTCAAGAGAGAGCTAGATAGAGCTCTTAAGGATAGCGGAGTCAGGGGGTATGGGGAGAAGGCAGGAGCGGGGTACTGATTGAGAATGATCTGCCATGATCACATTGAATGGTGGTGCTGGCTCGAATTGCCGAATGGCCTCCTCCTGCACCTATTGTCTATTGTCTATTGTCTATTGACGTTTAAGAAACAGTTAGACATGTACATGCATAGGACATGTTTGGACGGATATGGACCAAGCGCAGGCAGGTGGGACTAATGTAGCTGGAGCATGTTGGCAGGTGTGGGAAAGTTGGGCCGAAGGGCCTGTTTCCAAACTGAATCACTCTATGACTCTATGACTATAAAAGAGATGAGAGTCAGGGGAGAGAGAAACTAGAGGTATGAAAAGGTACAAAGAGCAAGTGAATGAAAGAATAAATCAAAGCCAGCACCGATGATCAAGGAAAGTTGGAGCCCACAATGGTCCATTGTTGGCTGTGGAGAAGGTGATAACGAGAGTATATGAACAATGAAACTAATTCATTTCATTGGCTTTAATGAGGAAGTGCAATAAAACGTGTACTTCTTCGGCAGTTGTGTGTCTGGTCCCAGGTTTCTTTGTTATCAAAGGCAGACACAAAATGTTGGAATAACTCAGCGGGACAGGCAGCATCTCGGGATAGAAGGAATGGGTGACGTTTCGGGTCGAGACCCTTCTTCATGCAGAGACCCTTCCTCTCTCCAGAGATGCTGCCTGTCCCGCTGAATTCCTCCAGCATTTTGTGTCTATCTTCTGTGTAAACCAGCATCTGCAGTTCCTTCCTGCACCGAACAGCTCACTGAGTCTACAGTACATGCACCATTCTGGTACCCTGTTACAGTCCCAGCTGCAGCTGGTCACGGGGAGAACGTACAAACTCCATACAGACAGCACCCGTAGTCAGGATCGAACCCAGGTCTCGGGCGCTGTTAGGCAGCAACTCTACCGCTGCGCCACCGTGCCGCGCTTTTCTCACGTGTACCATGGTAGAGTGAAAAGCTTATGTTTTTGTTGCGTGCTAACCAGTCAGCAGAAAGACAATAGACAATAGGTGCAGGAGTCGGCCATTCGGCCCTTCGAGCCAGCACCGCCATTCAATGTGATCATGGCTGAAAATTTGCAATCAGTACCCCGTTCCTGCCTTCTCCCCATACCCCCTGACTCCGCCATCATTAAAAGCTCTATCTAGCTCTCTCTTGAAAGCATCCAGAGAATTGGCCTCCACTGCCTTCTGAGGCAGAGAATGCCACAGATTCACAACTCTCTGAGTGAAAAAGACAGTAGATGATTACAATCAGGTCATCCGCATTGTACAGATAGATACGTGGTGAAGGGAATAACGTGAATAACGTTCAGTGCAAGATAAAGCCAGGAAAGTCCGATCAAAGATAGTCCGAGGGTCTCCAATGAGGTGGATAGTAGTTCTAGTTGCGGTGGGATGATTCAGTTGCCTGATGACAGCAGAAGATCATAGTTAAAGTAGTACAGTCTGAAGAAGGGTCTCGACCCGAAACGTCACCCATTCCTTCTCTCCTGAGATGCTGCCTGACCTGCTGAGTTACTCCAGCATTTTGTGAATAAATACCTTTGATTTGTACCAGCATCTGCAGTTATTGTCTTATAGTTAAAGTAAGAAATGGTGCAGTAGAAGTCGAGGTTTAAAAGTGTGGAGCGATTGCAATGAGAGTCGCCTGGGCTGGGCGCCATCTAATGAGGTCTAATGAGGCAGGACCCAGGAAGAAGGAAAACGAGAGGCAGGATAACTATGTCAGAAGGCCACGATGTTCTGCATCTTCACACTTATGGTTCTGAACTCATAAAATATTCTGCGACTGAGCAAAGTGAAAACAGGTTGTGTTGATTCATCAGAATGTAAAAAGTGGAACAGGTCCCCGATGGGATCTCAGTGCAGGCTGCGAGACGTAATGAAGATTTATGATGCACCAGGTAAGCTGCTTCCTTGCAGTGAGAAGTGAATTAACACCTGACAGCACTGCAGTGTGTCACAAGGCACAAAAATCACCGTCGCTGCTCCTCGACCCCGCGATACAATGGAGTTGCAACTCACACCCCTGCAGAACCTGCCGGTCGGTGTCTGAGGTTATGGGGAGAAGGCAGGAGAATGGGGTAAGGAGGGAGAGATCGATCAGCCATGATTGAATGGCGGAGTAGACTTGATGGGCCGAATGGCCTAGTTCTGCTCCTATCACTTATGACGGGGTACTGATGGTGCCATGATCATGGTGAATGGCGGTGCTGGCTCGAAGGGCCGAATGGCCTACTCCTGCATCTATTGTCCATTGTCAGGACTTTCATATGAAGAAAGACTGGATAGACTGGGCTTGTACTCGCTGGAATTTAGAAGACTGAGGGGGGATCTTATAGAAACATATAAAATTCTTAAGGGGTTGGAGAGGCTAAGATTGTTCCCGATGTTGGGGGAGTCCAGAACCAGGGGTCACATTTTATTGATAATGGGGAAGTCTTTTAGGACCGAGATGAGAAAACATTTCTTCACACAGAGAGTGGTGAGTCTGTGGAATTCTGTGCCACAGAAGGTAGTTGAGGCCAGTTCATTGGCTATATTTAAGAGGGAGTTAGATGTGGCCCTTGTGGCCAAAGGGATCAGGGGGTATGGAGAGAAGGCAGGTACAGGTTACTGAGCTGGGTGATCAGCCATGATCATATTGAATGGCGGTGCAGGCTCGAAGGGCCGAATGGCCTACTCCTGCACCTATTGTCTATTGTCTACTGTCTATTGACCTCATGATCTGATGAGAATCACCGGGGAAACACTCTGCAGGTCAGGCAGCATCTGTGGAAGCAGAAACAGGTCCTCGATCAGAACCGGCGCAGATACATCAACTAGTAAGGTTTTAAATTGCAAAACTGTGGGGAGGGGAAGGGGAACAAAGAGAGTAAACAAGAGAAATCGCTGACGCTGGAATCTGGAGCAAAAAAACACAAATTGCAGGAGGAACTCAACAGGTCAGGCAGCATCTTTGATTAGTTTAAAGATGCATCGCAGAAACAGGCTCTACGGCACACCGTGTCGGCGACGACCAGCGGTCCCCGCACACAAACACTATCCTACACACATTAGGGACAATTTACAATTATACCAAGCCAGCTAACCGACAAACCTGTACGACTTTGGAGTGTGGGAGGAAGCTGGAGATCCCGGAGAGAACCCACGCAGGTCACGGCGAGAACGTAGAAACTCCATACAGACAGCACCCACAGTCAGGATTGAACCCGGATCTCTTGCGCTGAAAGGCAGCAACTCTACCGCTGCGCCACCATTTCACTGGAATATAGACAATAGACAATAGACAATAGGTGCAGGAGTAGGCCATTCAGCCCTTCGAGCCAGCACCGCCATTCAATGCGATCATGGCTGATCACTCTCAATCAGTACCCCGTTCCTGCCTTCTCCCCATACCCCCTCACTCCGCTATCCTTAAGAGCTCTATCCAGCTCTCTCTTGAATGCATTCAGAGAATTGACCTCCACTGCCTTCTGAGACAGAGAATTTCACAGATTCACAACTCTCTGACTGAAAAAGTTCTTCCTCATCTCCGTTCTAAATGGCCTACCCCTTATTCTTAAACTGTGGCCCCTTGTTCTGGACTCCCCCAACATTGGGAACATGTTTCCTGCCTCTAATGTGTCCAATCCCCTAATTATCTTATATGTTTCAATAAGATCCCCCCTCATCCTTCTAAATTCCAGTGTATACAAGCCCAATCGCTCCAGCCTTTCAACATACGACAGTCCCGCCATTCCGGGAATTAACCTAGTGAACCTACGCTGCACGCCCTCCATAGCAAGAATATCCTTCCTCAAATTTGGAGACCAAAACTGCACACAGTACTCCAGGTACTCTGTGTCAGAGGAATCGATTGGGTAAATGCACAGAGTCTTTTACGCAGAGGAGGGAA
>NC_135981.1:5244631-5254631 GCF_053455715.1 Rhinoraja longicauda | reverse complement strand
CACCTTCAATAACCAGTTGGGAAGGAAGACAGAATCCAAGTTTAGCATTAGAAGACCACCTTTCAATCCATCCATCGGTTGAATGTATCGGACTGGAGCTTAACTCCTCTTCTGACCCAGAGCTCAGCAAGAGACCACCGAGCCACAGGAATATATTACCCATCATCTGTGTACATGCACGTCAGGTCTATTGTTAGAGAACAGCTTATTCCTCAGTTCACCATGACAACACCAGCGAAGATTTTCGAGCGAAAGATTAAATTATCTCACATCTAGCGCACTTCAAATGTCACAACTCAAAATGTCAAAAGTATTAAGCACCAGGGAAGTAGCCATTTCGTGCTGGTCTCTTTAGTGTTTTTAAAAAAGTTTCGTTTTTGAGATACCGCGCGGAAACAGGCCCTTCGGCCCAGCCAGTCCCCACCGACCAATGATCCCCGCACACTAACACGATCCTACCCACTAGGGACAATTTTTTAAAACATTTATACCGAGCCAATTAACCTACAAACCTGTACGTCTTTGGAGCGTGGGAGGAAACCAAAGTCCTCGGAGAAAACCCACGCAGGTCACGGGGAGAACGTACAAACTCCGTACAGGCAGCACCCGTGGTCGGGATCGGGATCGAGCCCGGGTCTCTGGCGCTGTAAGCGCTGCAAGGCAGCAACTCTACCACTGCACCACCGTCCCACACATGACCATGTTTCGACACCATGTCTCTCTTCAACCAAGTCTTTAATTTCCATGCGGGTTTTTCTTACCCACCTTTAATCGATCCAAGATTTACAGACACGAAAACTCATGCCTTGACGGGTTTTTAGTAAGGACTAGACCAAGTGCACCCGTGGGGCCCAGACCTCGCCAGCATTGGTACAGCACCCCTCATCCCCCCTCCCCCTCCCTCCTCCTTCCCCCTCCTTCCTCTCCTCCCCCCTCCCCTCCCTTCTCCCCCCTTCCGCCCCCCACTCCATCCCCCTCAACCTCCCTTATACTCCCCCCTCCCCTCCCCTCTCACCCCTTGCCCCCCACTCCATCCCCCTCAACCCCCCTTATACTCCCTCCTCCCCCTCCCTCCCTAGGAGATAGATTTAAACTTTAAAATGTGCATAACTTTAAAAATATAACACCGATTTCAATGAAACTTCTTCCATTAGCACCAAAGGGACGACGGTGAGTAAGGTGGGCCTGAAATTGTCACGCTATCGTGTACCGTTTTGGCTGTAGTTCAGGAACAAACAAACAAACAAACAAACAAACAAGAGTTTTAGTAATATATATAGATAATAAGTTGTCAAAGGCCTGACTGAAAGAAACTTTAATTATTTATATCTCTCTGCACAGACCGACCCATGGCATTTTTCAGCTGACAAAGTAACCTATTCAATTTGTACACACAGTGAGCTCCCAGAAGTGGGAATCATATTTTTCGGTCACAGACACAAAAAACTGGAGTAACTCAACGGGTCAGGCAGCATCTCCGAAGAGAAGGAATGGGTGACGTTTCGGGTCGAGACCCTTCTTCGGTTTAAATCAGCACCTGCAGTTCCTACACATTCCTTTCAGGGAGATCTGGGCATTGCTGACAAAACCAGTATTTATTCCCCACCATTAACAAGTTACATGATTAGACTGAGAAATCATTCCAAAGTTAACTTCATCTTCCTTCTTCAAAATAGTACCGTAGGCTCGTTTACCATCCTACTGACAACTAACAACTTTTTTTTAACGGGCGCAGCGGAAGAGGGTAGAGTTGCTGCCTTACAGCGAATGCAGCGCCAGAGACCCGGGTTCGATCCCGACTACGGGCGCTGTCTGTACGGAGTTTGTACGTTCTCCCTGTGACCTGCGTACATGCAGGGTTGTAGGTTAATTGGCTTGGTATTTGTAAAAAAAATCTCTTTTTTGTCCCCCCAATTCGTCTGCCCACCAAAGGTCATTACCTCAGAATAAGAGGACGCACCTTTAGAAAGGAGATGTGGAACAATTTCTTTACCCAGAGGGTGGTGAATCTGTGGATTTTTTTTGCCATTGACGTCTGTGGAGTGTAAGACATTGTGTATTTTTAAAATGGAGATTGAAAAAATGGGTATAGGATAGTGTTAATGTGCAGGGACCGCTGGTCGGCGCCACGAAGGGCCTGTTTCCGTGCTGTATCTCTAAAACTAAAACTAGAGAGCTACCATCTACCTCATTGAAGATCCACGGACTATCTTTAATTGGACTTTACCTGACCTTATCTTGCAGTAAACGTTGTTCCCTTTATCATGTAGCCCTTTATCATGTAGCTCTACGCTGATGTATAGTCTTTCCGCTGCGTGGTTAGCATGCAACAAAAAAGCTCTTCATTGTACCTCAGTACACGTGACAATAAACTATGCGAAACAAAGTCTGACTGCTACAGTTTAGACCCTCTTTCAAAGGACGCCCTGTTATGATGAAATGATGAGTTGGCGATGTACAAACATTTTTAAGTAGGTAATGCACCGATAAATAGACAATAGGTGCAGGAGGAGGCCATTCGGCCCTTCGAGCCAGCACCGCCATTCAATGTGATCATGGCTGATCATTCTCAATCAGTACCCCGTTCCTGCCTTCTCCCCATACCCCCTGACTCCGCTATCCTTAAGAGCTCTATCCAGCTCTCTCTTGAATGCATTCAGAGAATTGGCCTCCACTGCCTTCTGAGGCAGAGAATTTCACAGATTCACAACTCTCTGACCGAAAAAGTTTTTCCTCATCTCAGTTCTAAATGGCCTACCCCTTATTCTTAAACTGTGGCCCCTTGTTCTGGACTCCCCCAACATTGGGAAAATGTTTCCTGCCTCTAACGTGTCCAACCCCTTAATAATCTTATACGTTTCGATAAGATCTCCTCTCATCCTTCTAAATTCCAGTGTATACAAGCCTAGTCGCTCCAGTCTTTCAACATATGATAGTCCCGCCATTCCAGGAATTAACCTAGTAAACCTACGCTGCACGCCCTCAATAGCAAGAATATCCTTCCTCAAATTTGGAGACCAAAACTGCACACAGTATTCCAGGTGCGGTCTCACTAGGGCTCTGTACAACTGCAGAAGGACCTCTTTGCTCCTATACTCAACTCCTCTTGTTATGAAGGCCAACATTCCATTGGCTTTCTTCACTGCCTGCTGTACCTGCATGCTTCCTTTCAGTGACTGATGCACTAGGACACCCAGATCTCGTTGTACGTCCCCTGTTCCTAACTTGACACCATTCAGAAGGATGGTGCTGAAGGATTGGGAGGGATTGTTAGAGGGCGGCACAACGGTGCATTTGATAGAACAGCAGCCTCACATATCCAGGGACCCAGATTAAACAGACCTCAGGTGCTGAATGTGTGATGTTTTGGGTCGAAACATTTCTTCTGACGCAAAACGTCACCGATCCATGTTCTCCAGAGATGCTTCCAAGCCCACTAATTTACTCCAGCACATTGTGTCTTTCTCTGGCGTAAAGCAACGCCTGCAGTTCTGCGTTATTATATCATGTTCTGTGTGTGCAAGTGTTTCATGCCTCATTCTTTCTTTGGAAGGTTCTTTGTCCCTAGTACCAGTCACAACTGGAGACAGGTAAAGTCATTCTCTCTCCAACTTTGAATACAATATTTTAGACGGGAAAGCTGGCAGCTTAGCCTCGAACTTCAAGTAGCCCTTGCTTTCCCTCTCTCTCCATCTCCCTCCCCCTTCCCAGTTCTCCCACCAGTCTTACTGTCTCCCACTACATTTCATCTCTGTCCCGCCCACTCCCCTGAAATCAGTCCGAAGAAGGTTCTCGACCCGAAACGTCACCCATTCCTTCTCTCCAGAGATGCTGCCTGTCCTGCTGAGTTACTGCAGCATTTTGTGTCTACCTTCGATTTAAACCAGCATCTGCAGTTCTTTCCTATGTATATTGTCCGTGATGGTCAGAGGCCAGGTGGATGTGTAGCCAGTGATATTGGGAAGCTGAGGGATATATTGCTAATATTGTTTATTGTTTGGGGGGTTATATTCCTGTGAAATTTGCCAGGATGGAACAAATATTTCTCATGATAATCGCTTTTGGTACTAATACTGCTATTTTCCCTCTCCCAGGTCCCCCATTCCATCCCCCTCCCCCCCCCCCCCACACCACCCACCCCCCCAATTCTTCTGCCCACCAGAGGTCATTACCTCAGAATAAGAGGACGCACCTTTAGAAAGGAGACGAGGAGCCATTTCTTTACCCAGAGGGTGGTGAATCCGTGGATTTTTTTGCCACAGGCAGCTGTGTATTTTAAAAATGGAGATTGATAAGCTCTTGATTAGTAAGCATGTTATGGGGAGAAGGCAGGAGAATGGGGTTGAGAGGCAAAGTTATATCAGCTATGATTGAATGGTGGGGTAGGCTCGATCGGCTGAATGGCCTAATCCTGCTCCCATGACTTCTGAACTGATGAACGATCCATCCCCCTGGTTCTGCAATTCACTCCCCTATTTCACCATCTGCTCCCTTTTGTCTTCTCCACCTCCGGCCTCGGTTGCTACCCTCACCCATCTCTCCCCCGCCTGACTCTCCCCCCCGATCTTCCAACCAACCCCTCCTCACCTGAATCCACCTGTCACTTGCCAGTCCCGCCTGCCACCCTTTCCCTCACCTCTCTCTATGGGCAGCCATCTCCCCTTTGAGCCACCAGGCTGAAGAGAGATCCCAAAGCAAAGCATTGTCTGCCCAAGATCCGTCCACATCTGCCGTCCGACCCGTTTGAGTCAACTACCCTCTGGAAGTTTGTATTTTGTTCAAGAATCCTTGGGGCGGTCCGGTGGAGTTGCTGCCTTACAGCGCCAGAGACCCGGGTTCGATCCTGACTACAGGTGCTGTCTGTACGGAGTTTGTATGTTCTCCCCGTGACCTGCACAGGTTTTCTCCGGGTGCCCTGCTTTCCCCCCACACTCCAAAGACGTGCAGGACTGGTGTAAATGTAAATTGTCCCCGGTGTGTGTGCATAGGTGGTGTTAGTGTGCGGGGATCGCTGGTCAGCGCGGACCCGGTGGGCCGAAGGGCCTGTTTCCACGCTGTGTCTCTAAACTAAACTGAACTAAATCCTCGAGTAACTCAGCGGGTCAGGCAGCATCTCAGGAGAGAAGGAATGGGTGACGTTTCGGGTCGAGACCCTTCTTCAGACCCGAAACGTCACCCATTCCTTCTCTCCTGAGATGCTGCCTGACCTGCTGAGTTACTCCAGCATTTTGTGAAATAAATACCTTCGATTTGTACCAGCATCTGCAGTTATTTTCTTAAACTAAATCCTCTGTCTGCAGTTTCTTGAATCTCCATGGTTTATCTCGCTGACAGCTAGGTTTCGATGTGACAAGGGTAGATTGCTGATGACATCAACCAGAATCAATGGTATATTGGTAATGACGTTTTGAGGACTGGAGGGTGTATTGATGATAAGTTCAGTGGATGGGTAGAGGCATTGCTTGTCACGTTTAGAGAATCGGGAGACAAATTGAAAGGGAGTTTTGAAGGACAGGAGGGTAAATTGTTAATGATGTTAAGAAAACTGGTGGTGAATCTGTGGAATTCTTTGCCACAGAAGGCTGTGGAGGCAAAGTCAGTGGATATATTCGAGGCAGAGATAGATAGATTATTGATTCAGTAGAGGCGTCAGAGGTTGTGGGGAGAAGGGAGGAGAATGGGGTTGGGAGGGAGAGATAGGTCAGCCATGATTGAATGGCGGAGTAGACTTGATGGGGCGAATGGCCTAATTCTGCTCCTATCTCTTTGGATCAACATGGAGCACAGTGGAGCACATTGTTCATGATGTTTGAAGGGTGTATTGCTGATAATGTTTAAAAGATGGGAAGGTGCACGAACAGTATTGTCGGAAGCATGACAGATTAGGAATAGATTGATGGCAATGTCCAGCGGGTCAGGTTCACTGGGTGATGTTTGGCAGACTAAAAGGTAAACTGATTGTGAGATCTGGATGGGTTGATTGGCTTTTGCTAGTGTTGATTGCAAGGCTGTGGGATCTATTGCTGATTAGTTTCAGATGACTGCAGAGAAAAATTGCAAGTGATGCTGAGCAGGTGGTCAGATTGCTAACGATGTCAAGTGAAGTGGATTGGATGGAAGATTGCTGGTGACACGGAACTTAGAACTAGGGGTGCTGTCTGTACGGAGTTTGTTCGTCCTCCCTGTGACCGAGTGGGTTTTTCTCCGGGTGCTCCGGTTTCCTCCCACACTCCAAAGACATTTGAAGGTTGAAGATAGACACAGAATGCCGCAGTAACTCAGCGGGTCATGCAGCGTCACTGGAGAAAGGGAATAGGTGGAGTTTCGGGTCGGGACCCTTCTTCAGACTGAGGTAGGCCCATTGGTTTCGGGTTAAATTGTAAATAGTCTAGAATGGGGTCGAGAGGGGAAGATAGATCAGCCATGATTGGATGGCAGAATAGACCTGATGGGGCAAATGGCCTAGTTCTGCTCCTAGAACGTTATCCCACTTTTTAAGAAAGGAGGGAGAGAGAAAACGGGTAATTATAGACCAGTTAGTCTGACATCAGTGGTGGGGAAGATGCTGGAGTCAATTATAAAAGACGAAATTGCTGAGCATTTGGATAGCAGTAACGGGATCATTCCGAGTCAGCATGGATTTACGAAGGGGAAATCATGCTTGACAAATCTACTGGAATTTTTTGAGGATGTAACTAGGAAAATTGACAAGGGAGAGTCAGTGGATGTGGTGTACCTCGACTTTCAGAAAGCCTTCGACAAGGTCCCACATAGGAGATTAGTGGGCAAAATTAGGGCACATGGTATTGGGGGTAGGGTACTGACATGGATAGAAAATTGGTTGACAGACAGAAAGCAAAGAGTGGGGATAAATGGGTCCCTTTCGGAATGGCAGGCAGTGACCAGTGGGGTACCGCAAGGTTCGGTGCTGGGACCCCAGCTATTTACGATATACATTAATGACTTAGACGAAGGGATTAAAAGTACCATTAGCAAATTTGCAGATGATACTAAGTTGGGGGGTAGTGTGAATTGTGAGGAAGATGCAATAAGGCTGCAGGGTGACTTGGACAGGTTGTGTGAGTGGGTGGATACATGGCAGATGCAGTTTAATGTAGATAAGTGTGAGGTTATTCACTTTGGAAGTAAGAATAGAAAGGCAGATTATTATCTGAATGGTGTCAAGTTAGGAGGAGGGGGAGTTCAACGAGATCTGGGTGTCCTAGTGCATCAGTCAATGAAAGGAAGCATGCAGGTACAGCAGGCAGTGAAGAAAGCCAATGGAATGTTGGCCTTCGTAACAAGAGGAGTTGAGTATAGGAGCAAAGAGGTCCTTCTACAGTTGTACCGGGCCCTGGTGAGACCGCACCTGGAGTACTGTGTGCAGTTTTGGTCTCCAAATTTGAGGAAGGATATTCTTGCTATGGAGGGCGTGCAGCGTAGGTTCACTAGGTTAATTCCCGGAATGGCGGGGCTGTCGTATGTTGAAAGGCTGGAGCGATTGGGCTTGTATACACTGGAATTTAGAAGGATGAGGGGGGATCTTATTGAAACATATAAGATAATTAGGGGATTGGACACATTAGAGGCAGATAACATGTTCCCAATGTTGGGGGAGTCCAGAACAAGGGGCCACAGTTTAAGAATAAGGGGTAGGCCATTTAGAACGGAGATGAGGAAGAACTTTTTCAGTCAGAGGGTGGTGAAGGTGTGGAATTCTCTGCCTCAGAAGGCAGTGGAGGCCAGTTCGTTGGAAGCTTTCAAGAGAGAGCTGGATAGAGCTCTTAAGGATAGCGGAGTGAGGGGGTATGGGGAGAAGGCAGGAACGGGGTACTGATTGGGAGTGATCAGCCATGATCGCATTGAATGGCGGTGCTGGCTCGAAGGGCTGAATGGCCTACTCCTGCACCTATTGTCTATTGTCTATTGTCTATTGTCTATAACACTAGGGACAATTTTTACAATTTGACCGCAGCCAATTAACCCACAAACCTGCACGTCTTTGGAGTGCGGGAGGAAACTGGTGGAG
This sequence comes from Rhinoraja longicauda, assembly GCF_053455715.1. NCBI lineage: Eukaryota > Metazoa > Chordata > Chondrichthyes > Rajiformes > Arhynchobatidae > Rhinoraja > Rhinoraja longicauda. Next base: position 5,246,602 of record NC_135981.1, on the reverse strand, counting down.
CGCCCGGAGAAAACCCATGCGGGGAGAACGTGCAAACTCCGTACAGACAGCACCCGTGGACAGGATGGTGCCCGGGGTCTCTGGCGCCGTGAGGCGGCAACTCCACTGCTGCGCCACGTTCTGTGACCTCAGCATCTTCTATTTTTTTACCCGTGACTTGCAGGAGGGCGTGTTGCTTTTCAATCACACAGCTTGGAGCAGATTCAGGTTCAGGCAGCTGATGCCGGGTGCTGGCACCCTGCCTCTAACGATTGATCGAGAACCCGGCCCTCATTGATTTGACCGTGGTGGCGCGGCATTGCGATCGTCTGTGATCCATCCATGCCCCCTCTGATTCTTGCCCCTCCCCCCCCCCCCCACTTCTCCGAAAAAGAAATCTGAACATTGAGGCGTTTCGAGACGTTCTTCGTAGTCTTTCAAAATTATCCTTGACTTATTGCACAGGGAATTGAGGCAAACAGGGTGTTAATAGTAGACGATCCTGCACTGCGTTTCAGCTGTGGGATGCTGGTTGTTTTCCACAGGCACAACACAGATTCAATAACTTGCAAACCAAACCAGGCCGATGCTGTTGAAATGTCGCTTCTAACACTTCCCGCAGCATCTGTTCCTCTACATCATCCACCCTCCCTCCCTCCCTCCCTCCCTTCTCCCTTGTAAAGGAGACCAGCTCAATGCCAGCTGGCACTCGTCTCCACCACCTCAGCTCCTGCCAAGACACAGCATACCCTGAGCTGCCTGCAGACTGTATAGCAACCAGGCAGAGAAGGGACAGAAGACAGAATCAGCTTCAAGCTCCTCCTATTCACATACAAAGCCCTAAACGGGCTTGCCCCCCCTCCCCCCCTCCCCCCCCCCCCTCCCCTCCCCCTCCCCCCCCCCCTCCCCCCCCCCCTCCCCCCCCCTTATATCAAAAATCTTCTAACCCACCACTCTATCTCCAGGTCCCTCAGGTCGGCCGACTTGGGGCTACTGACTATCCCGCGGTCTAGGCTTAAGCTCAGGGGTGACCGCGCTTTTGCGGTTGCAGCTCCTAGAGACTGTGGAACAGCATCCCTCTCCCCATCAGAACTGCCCCCTCCATCCACTCCTTTAAGTCCAGGCTCAAAACCTATTTCTACTCCCTAGCGTTTGAGGCCCTCTGAGGGGGCGCTGTGAACTGTTTATGTATGTGCTGTTATGTTTGTGTGCCATTGTGTGTTCGTTTCTTAGTACCTGAACTGATGTACAGCACTTTGGTCAACGTGGGTTGTTTTTAAATGTGCTGTACAAATAAAATTGACTTGACTTGACACAAAAAGCTGGAGTAACTCAGCGGGCCGGGCAGCATCACTGGAGAAAAGGAATAGGTGACGTCTCGGCCCGGTCGAGAGCCTTCTTCAGACCCATTCCTTCCCTCCAGAGATGCTGCCCGACCCGCTGAGGCACTACAGGTCTTTGTGTCTACCTTCGGTTTAAACCAGCACCTGCAGTTCCTTCCTGCACAGAGAGGGGACTGTGTGTCTTTATCTGTTTATCCACGGAAACAAAACCCAACACATTGTATGCAACTAAAACACATTTTATGTGTCCGTGTACAGGTCAGCAGTATGTTTGAATTATTGAGCTACTCCTGAGACATGTTTAGATCCCACGCAGGGATAGAGTTGCTGCCTTACAGCACCAGGGACCCAGGTTCGATCCTGACTGCAGGTGCTGCCTGTACGGAGTTTGTGTCTTCTCCCCGTGACCGCGTGGGTTTTCTCCGGGTGCTCCAGTTTCCACCCACGTTGCAAAGACGTGCAGGTTTGTAGGGTAATTGGCCTCTGTAAATTGCCCCGAGAGTGTAGGATGTGGAACTGGGATGACATGGAACTTGTGCACAGGTGGTCATTGGTTGGAGCGGACTTGGTCCGGCAACTACAGGGTTTTGATTTTGGATGGCCATGAAATTGTTGGATTGGTGCTTTCCTCATCTCCTTCACTGAAGCC
>NC_135981.1:5211016-5244131 GCF_053455715.1 Rhinoraja longicauda | reverse complement strand
AGAGAGAGAGAGAGAGAGAGAGAGAGAGAGAGAGAGAGAGCGAGAGAGAGAGAGCGCAATAACAGGAGACTGGGTGATCGAAGGGAAATGTTCTGAACGACTGAATAAAACAGAACGAGAACGAGAGGCAGCCAAAGGTTACATGGTTGTAAGTTGAGTGACTCTTGATAACGATCAGAACTCCAGCAACGTAAGGTGTAACATCCATGTCAACGTAGCTCTACAGAGGGATTAACAGAGATATCGAGGTGGACGAAGGTAGACACAAAGACCTGGAGTAACTCAACGGACCAGGCAGCATCTCTGGAGAGAAGGAACGGGTGACGTTTCGGGTCGAGACCCTTCTTCACGGCCAGTGAGTTATCAAATGGACAAGACACACACACACACACACACACACACACACACACACACACACACACACACACACACACACACACACACACACACACACACACACACACAATGTTGGAGTAACAGCAGGGAGAAGGAATGGGTGACGTTTTGGATTGAGAAGGGGTCTCGACTCCAAACGTCACCCCATTACTGTCCGGCGATGCTGCCCGTCCCCGCTGAGTTCCTCCAGCATGTTGTGTCTTTCTTCAGGGCACGCCGGCATCTGCAGTTCCTTCCTACACAGTAGATTCGGACAAATGGACAGATGGAGATAGACTGGAGCAAGTGTGTGATGGACGCTGCGTGGGTTCTGTGCGACCTCCAGGTGTCCTTGAGAGAATGGAATTCTAAATCTGTCTCCCATAGCCTCTGCCAATTTGGGAATGGAAGCATACGTTGGCACTGGCACTTGGAACTGGATTACGTCGGCACTGGCACTTGGCACTGGATTACGTTGGCACTTGGCAATGCATTTGGCACTGCCACCGCAATGTACTGGAAATAATATCATGCATTTGCCCGGGAATTGCCGTGCGTGCAAGTGGGGCCCATCAAATGATTGTAGGGTTCAGTCTGAGGTGTGGATGCGACTGTAGGAGGAGATTGTCCTTTTCCACCATGGAACACGCTTAACCCGAGAGGGCGGCCGGAGATGGAATGGGAGGCAGCAGCAAAGAACTGCAGATGCTGGTTCATACGCAAAAAAGGTCACAACGCACTGGAGTAACTCAGCAGGTCAGGCAGCAGCCCTGGGGAACATAAATAGTTTAGTTTAGAGATACATCGTAGGAAAAAAAGGCCATTCGGCCCACTGAGTCCGCGCCAACACTGGAATTTAGAAGGATAAGAAGGGATCTTATGGAAACGTATAAGATTATTAAGGGATTGGACACGTTAGAGGCAGGAAACATGTTCCCAATGTTGGGGGAGTCCAGAACCAGGGGCCACAATTTAAGAATAAGGGGTAGGCCATTTAGAACGGAGACGAGGAAAAACCTTTTCAGTCAGAGAGTTGTGAATCTGTGGAATTCTCTGCCTCAGAAGGCAGTGGAGGCCAATTCTCTGAATGCATTCAAGAGAGAGCTAGATAGAGCTCTTAAGGTTAGCGGAGTTAGGGGGTATGGGGAGAAGGCAGGACGGGGTACTGATTGAGAATGATCAGTCATGATCACATTGAATGGTGGTGCTGGCTCGAAGGGCCGAATGGCCTACACCTATTGTCTATTGTCAACCAGCTATCCCCAATGACCCGACAAACCGGTATGTCTTTGAAATTTTGGGGGGAAACCGGAGCACCCCGGAGAAAACCCACGCAGGTCGCGGGGAGATCGTACAATACTCTATGCAGACAGCACCCGTAGTCAGGATCGAACCTGTGTCTCTGGCGCTGGAAGGCAGCAACTCTACCGCTGCGCCACCAGTTACTGAGAAACGAAGAACTGCAGATGCTGGTTTACACCAAAGAGAGACACAAAGTGCTGGAATAACCCAGCGGGTCAGGCGGCATCTCTGGGGAAAAAGGATGGGTGACAATTGGTCACCACTGATAGGTCCTGGTCTTTTCCCACCTCCAGGTCTTCAACTCTCCCCTCCCCACCCACAAACACCCCCTACCTTCAGTCTGAAGAAGGGCCCCGAACCGAAACATCACCCACTCTTATTTCTCCAGAGACGCTGCCAGACCCGCTCAGTTACTCCAGCACTTTGTGTCTACCAATACTTATTGAGACTGACTTTCAAAACAAAAAATCTAGCGTTCATAAATTCCTTGAATTTAATTTCCCAGATAAGTTCATGTTATAGATGCAGAATTAGGCCATTCGGCCCATCAAGTCTGCTCCGCCATTCAATTATGGCTGATCTATCTTTCCCTCTCAATCCCATTCTCCTGTCTCCTCCCTGTAACACCTGACACCCGCACTAATCAAGAACCTATCAATCTCTGCCTTAAAAATATCCACTGACGTGGCCTCTGCAGCCATTGTTTAGTTTAGAGATACAGCACGGAAAAAGGCCCTTCGGCCCAACAAGTTCACACGGACTAGCGATCCCCGCACATTAACATTATCCTACACTACGGACAATTATATACACAGGTATATACATATATGTGTATATATATGTGTGTGTGTATGTGTGTAGATACCTATATATATCCAGGTATATATATACACAGGGTTGTAGGTTATGGCATATATATACACACATATATATATACCAAAACCACACACACACACATATATATATATATATATATATATATATATATATGCCATAACCTACAACCCTGTGTATATATATATACACCTATACACACACACACATACACACACACACATATATATATATATATACGTACAGGGTTGTAGGTTATGGTATATATACACACATATATATATATACCATAACCTACAACCATGTACGTCTTTGGAGTGTGGGAGGAAACCAAAGATCTCAGAGAAAACCCACGCGATCACGGGGAGAACGTACAAACTCCGTGCAGACAGCGCCCGTAGTCAGGATCGAACCAGGTTTCTGGCGCTGTGAGGCAGCAACTCTACCGCTGCACCACCGTGCAATGAATTCCACTGATTCATTACCTTTTTTTCACTCAACATTTTTGGATGGCCCAGATTTGTGACTTACAGTCCAGTAAAGCCCCAGTATTCCCCCTCTCTCCATCCCTCCCCCACCCAAGTCGCACCAGCTTCTCGTTCTCACCCAACAAACTGCTAACAATGGCCTGTTTCCTTTACCGTCATTACTTTTTTTTTGCATATCTTTTATTCATTGTTCTGTATCTCTCCACACCATGGTCTATATCTCTCGCTTCCATCATCCCAGACCAGTCTGAAGAAGGGTCTCAACCCGAACCGTCACGCATTCCTTCTCCCCAGAGATGCTGCCTGTCCCGCTGAGTTACTCCAGGTTTTTGTGTCCATCACCATTATGCTACTGTATTGTGATCAACAGTTAATCTTCAATCAAACCACAAGAACAGGTTGTATTGGATTCCCGTTTTGGGGATTTTGCTGTGTGCAAGTTGGCTGCTGTTTATCTTTTACCATATAACGGTAACTGCACTTCAAAAGCATTCATTAGCAGAGAAGAACTGAGGCTATGGAGGAAACTGTATAAGTTCAAATCTTTCTGTTTATTCAACTGTGTAATAGACCAGACTGGACAAGCACTTTAGACTGAATGCAACAAAAAATGTATTTTTAATAATAGTCTGCCGGACTGATAAAAATAGTCGACATTATTTAGTATTCGACATAAATTGCAGCAGAGAAACAGGTCAAATTGGCCAACTTGTAAATACTGGCGTTCGTGTTTTGCGCAAATCTAATCTGGTAAGTATTGCTTTTCAATCCTTTCTCTCTCATATACTGACCTAGCTACCATCAATTCATAAAGTGATAGGGGAAGATATAGGCCATTCGGCCCATCAAGTCTACTCCACCATTCAAACATGGCTGATCTATCTATCTCTCTCAACCCTCTCAGCCCCGTCCTCCTGCCTTCTCCCCATAACCCCTGACATCCGCACTAATCAAGAATCTATCTATCTCTGCCTTATAAATATCCATTGACTTGGCCTCCACAGCCTTCTGTGGCAAACAGTTCCGCAGATTCACCACGGTCTGACTAAAGAAATTCTTCCTCATCTCCTTTCAAAAGGTACGTCCTCTCATTGCGAGACTATGGCCTCTGGTCCTAGACTCTCCCACGAGTGGAAAGAATGTCATTCGTGTCACCGTGTTATTCCCTGGCACCACACTATCTGATAGCTCGTTCTACAGCTTTCCACATACAAACCTCGAGGGGCTGAAAGATTATTCATAAGTGTGTAGGAGTGAATGGAAGCACGAATGACAAATTGATGCGAAGCAAACGGCTGCAGAAACAGACACTCAAGAACAATTTCTTTGAATACTTTGCGAAGCTACACTCCTGGGATAACATTTTGTTAAACTGTGGAAGACACTGTTACAACACATAGATCAGAACTAGTCAGTTCAAGGATAGGTAATGGATGCTTCAGTGGATGCACTGATTAGAAAACAATGATCTAAATAGAGATGGGCGCAGTGGAAGGGTTGCTTCCTTACAGCGCTTACAGTGCCAGAGACCCACGTTCGATCTTGGGTCTTGTGAATACGGACTTTGTATGTTCTCCCCGTGACCTGCGTGGGCTTTCTCCGGGAGCTCCGGTTTCCTCCCACACTCCAAAGACATGCAGGTTTGTAGGTTATTTGGCTTGGTAAAATTGAAAAAATTGTCCCTGGCGTGTGTAGGATAGTGTTAATGTGCGAGGATCGCTGGTCGGCGCGGAAAGGGTGGGCCGAAGGGCCTGTTTCCGCGCTGTATCTCTAAGCTGAACTAAAGGTAAATGCTTCAGTGGACAGACGGATTGTGGAACAATGATATAAGTAGAGTAATTCTACGCTTCATTTGGGTGAAAGAAAGTCGTCATATAATTGTCACAACCTCTCTAATTTGCTTGGATCACTGCTGCAGTGGGGAGAATTTATGTTAAACAGAGCTGGATAAACGACCCATCCATACAACGAGCTAGTCCATCAACAGATTCTCAATGGGGTGAGCAAATAGTATTTGATCGGTCCTTTGGATTTTATAAAATAAAAAACTGAATGGGTGTAAGAGTGATTGCTCGGTTGACCTGAGTGATCAAGATATAATGAGATCATGAGCTTTGGAAATTGTGAGATTAACAGGCCAGTGTGTTCATGGATATTCTCCAAAGTACGGGTTACATTTGAGCCTTGTTGCTTTCTGACTCGTGACAGCTTTCACAATGATGTGCAAGTCATTCGCGACCTTGCTAAATGAGTGGCCATGGCAGTGAGAGACAGTGTGAAAATTAGATTGAAAAGACTGAGTGAGAGATTGGCGTGATGTCTAAGGTAAGTGGTACATTGTGCATTAAATGTAATGGATAAATGACACTCTTTAGCACTGTAAACGGTTTTGAGTGTTTTGCAAAAATAGTGGGAAAAGTAGCCGCTTGCTTTGTTTAAGGCAACCCCCCCCCCCCCCCCAAAAACCCTAGAAACATAGAAACAGAGAAAAATAGGTGCAGGAGTAGGCCATTCAGCCCTTCGGGCCAGCACCGCCATTCAATATGATCATATTCCTGCTTTTTGCCCATATCCCTTGATGCCGTGAGCCCTAAGAGCTAAATCTAACTCTTTCCTGAAAACATCCAGTGAATTGGACTCCACTGCCTTCTGTGGCAGAGAATTCCGCAGAGAGTTGTGAACATACACATCTAGATAGCCACTCCAGGGCTGCCTAGAATGGAGAACTCCTTTAATGTAAAGGGTATGCTGCACTGTCAGGGGATCCTACTCTTTGAAGGGCATGTCATAAGATCGTAAGTAATAGGAGAAGAATTAGGGCTTTCGGCCCATCAAGTCTACTCCGACATTCAATCATGGCTAATCTCTCACTCCCTCCTAACCCCATTCTCCTGCCTTCTCCCCATAACCCCTGACACCCGCACTAATCAATAATCTATCTATCTCTGCCTTAAATATATTCACTGACTTGACCTCCACAGCCTTTTGTGGCAAAGAATTCCACAGATTCACCACCCTCTGATTAAAGAAATTCCTCCTCATCTCCTTCTAAAAGAACGTCCTTTAACTCTGAGGCTGTGACTTCTAGTCCTAGACTCTCCCACTAGTGGAAACATCCTCTCCACATCCACTCTATCCAAGCCTTTCACTATTCTGTATGTTTCAATGAGATCCCCTCTCATTCTTCTAAACTCCGGCGAATATAGGCCCAGTGCCCTCAAAAGCTCATCATATGTTAACCTACTCGTGTTAGACTAAGGCCCTATTTGCCCTTTCAAGTATATGCGACAAATATTATAGCCCTATCTTGAAGAAATGAATGGTAATTCTCCCTGAGGCTCTGGCCAATATGTAGCCCCAACCCAATATGTTAACATTGGTGTCTGTGCAAACTCACTGTGGGCTGTGGGCTGATGCATTTACATGAGAGACAACAGCTAGGAACTATTTACAGTGTAGAGATTAGACAGAACCAGTGCGGAAACAGGATCTTGGGCCCACTTACTCCGCGCCGATCGGCAATCCCCGTACACCAACACTACCCGACACACTAACATTTTTTGCGATTTTTACCAAAGCCAATTAACCTACAAACCTGTAGTGTAAGAAAATAACGGCAGATGCTGGTACAAATCGAAGGTATTTATTTCACAAAATGCTGGAGTAACTCAGCAGGTCAGGCAGCATCTCAGGAGAGAAGGAATGGGTGACGTTTCAGGTCGAGACACTTCTTCAGACTGAACCTACAAACCTGCTCGTCTTCGGAGTGTGGGAGGAAACCGGAGCTCCTGGAGAAAGCCCACACAGGTCACAGGGAGAATGTACAAACTCCGTACAGACAGCGCCCATAGTCAGGATCAAACAAGGGTCTCTGACGCTGTAGGGCAGCAACTCTACCGCTGCGCCACCGTTAAACCCAAACTATTTTCATGACTACGATAATGAAAGGCACTGTAGAAATGCAAATCTGCTGTAAATTTCTCCAGAGATGCTGCCTGACCCGCTGAGTTACTCCAGCAATTTGTGTTTGTCTTCGGTGCAGCCCTTCCTACACTGAATTGTAAAATATATTTATTGGTAAAATTCTGTGGTAACAATTGCCAAGTCAGAATTTACATTTTGCTTTAGGAATTCCCCAAGTGGTTTTCAAAATGCTTGGAGGGGCCACAGAGTGACACTGAGTCCAGTTCAGTTTATTGTCACGTGTGCCGAGGTACAGTGAAAAGCTTTTGTTGCGTGCTATCATAGAAACATAGAAACATAGAAAATAGGTGCAGGAGTAGGCCATTCGGCCCTTCGAGCCTGTGCCGCCATTCAATATGATCATGGCTGATCATCCAACTCAGTATCCCGTACCTGCCTTCTCTCCATACCCCCTGATCCCTTTAGCCACAAGGGCCACATCTAACTCCCTCTTAAATATAGCCAATGAACTGGCCTCAACTACCTTCTGTGGCAGAGAATTCCACAGACTCACCACTCTCTGTGTGAAGAAATGTTTTCTCATCTCGGTCCTAAAAGACTTCCCCCTTATCCTTAAGCTGTGGCCCCTAGTTCTGGACTTCCCCAACATCGGGAACAATCTTCCCGCATCTAGCCTCTCCAACCCCTTAAGAATTTTATATGTTTCTATAAGATCCCTCCTCAATCTTCTAAATTCTAGCGAGTATAAGCCTAGTCTATCCAGTCTTTGGTGTTCAAAGGGTGTTTGGTCCGTACTGCGATAGGGGTCCACTGGTGGTCCATGGCAATCTTCAATCCACTAAAGCGACTCTAAGCAGACGCGTGCATTTAATACCACCTTCGAGTTTGTTGCGCCTCATTGAGACAGAAAGTTGATGCGCCGTTCAACTGATGTGCTCACTTTGGTAACCTAACGTACCCAGTTATGCCAACCATTGATAGAGAAAGAGACGAGAAGCACCCCTAAAACTGAAACAAAGTAAGAACAGAGACTGTATCAGAATGTAAGAATGTATTTCCCCTATTTGTGATAAATGTCAATTTCAAGAAGCCAATTTAACTCATACTTTTGTGACTTGTACAAATATGCAAAAATTTTGGATCGATATTTTAAAAATTATTTCCAAAGTTATCGACAACCAACTGGACTTAGATCCAAAATTAATAATATTAGGAGTATCAGATCATATTACAAACTTTACGATCAGTCAGAGACATTTTCTTGACTACAGTTTAAATAACTGCGAAAAAAATTAATACTTACATTTTGGAAAAAAACAGTAACCACCACAATTAAAATGTGGATTACGGAAATGACCGAGACCTTGCATTTGGAAAAAATAAGGTTTGTCTTAATTGACAAACCAGATCTATTTTTAAAAATTTGGTCTCCACTTATTGAATTTTTAAAAAAGTAAATGGGTTTGACACAAAACTAAAATTTAAAACTAAAGTTAAAACTTGAGTTTAGGATTGGATGTACAACTATACTCATCATCTCCCGGATCTATCCCCATAACCTTTATATTTGTAATTCTCTTTCTTCCTTGCTAATAAAAATAAAAATAAAATATTAGAATGTAAGATCGAGATATAATCGTTTAATCGTCACATGTCCCAGATAGAACAATAAAATCCTTCCTTTCAGCAGCACTACAGAATATGTAAACATAGAACGTTGTAGACAATGTAATAAATGAGAAAAAAAGTTCAGCGTTCTTGTACATACATATATACACACATATACATACATGCACACTAAATGCTGGACTACCTCAGCGGGACTCTGGAGAGAAGGAATGGGTGACGTTTCGGTTCGAGACCCTTCTTTGGTCTAAAGACGGGTCTCGCCCCAAAACGTCACCCATTCCTTCTCTCCAGAGATGCTGTCTGTCCCGCTGAGGTACTCCAGCATTTAGTGTTTATTTTCGATGTTAATCAGCATCTGCAGTTCTTTCCTACACATACATACAGTACGTACTATACATACGTATTATATATATATATATATATATATATATATATATATATATATATACACACACATATATTTATATATATACATACATGTGTGTGTGCCTTATATATACACACACACACACACACACATATATACACATAGTATAAGAAAATAACTGCAGATGCTGGTACAAATCGAAGGTATTTATTGACAAAATGCTGGAGTAACTCAGCAGGTCAGGCAGCATCTCAGGAGAGAAGGAATGGGTGACGTTTCGGGTCGAGACCCTTCTTCAGACTCAACCGGAAACGTCACCCATTCCTTCTCTCCTGAGATGCTGCCTGACCTGCTGAGTTACTCCAGCATTTTGTGTATATATACACATATATATATACACTCACACACATATATATATATATATATATATATATATACCCACACATGCGCATACATATGTACACATAAAAAACAAACAAACTAACAATAATAGTGCACAAAGACTAAACCAATGAACAATGGCTTGTTCCTTTTCCAATGCCCACCTGACCAATTTGAATGAGTCTCCCTTCAAAACTATGGATGGAAATGGGTCTTTGTGCATTCCCAGCACTATCTCTGCCCTACATTCGTATCCTCAGTCTTTGGAGATGTTTCATTCCGGTGGACTGGTAATATGTTCATTTGACATTTGAACTCTACTTTGTCTCCAAATCACGCAAAGGTCCCCCCCTTGTGAGTCATTATTGGAAGAGTGATTTAGTTTGGTTACATTTAGTTTACACATGTTGTGCTTTAAGGAAACAGAATTGGGCCAAACGGCCTAATTCTGCTCCTTTAACTTATGAACATGAAAAAAAAAGCTGAAGAGACGAGATGTGTTTGTGTAATTGAGAGGTCCAGGCTCTCCCGCTTGGCGTTTCAGTCCCAGGAGAACACTCATCTTCGGAAGAGGCAAACAGGTTTTTTTTCTGATTTTTTTTTCTTTTTCTTTTTTTTTTTGCAGAGTCGATGCTTTCTCGGAGAAGATGTCGAGTGTGCGAGCAGTGCAAAGTCTCAGAGGGCCCGGCAGACAGCTTCATTAATCACAGACACATTGTGATAAATCTCTTCCGAAAACTAATCTCCAATTAATGGGTTCTGGAGCTTGCTTGGAGGCAGTGATTCTGATGTGGGGGGGGGGGGGGGGGGGGGGGGGGCGGTAAGATAGAGAGGGGGGTTGATGCTGTAGGTGGATCCAGTCTGCATCTCACCTTGAACAGACTCTCACATATGAGCAGCGGAGAACGATATCAATTTATTCTTTACCTTACATGCTGAAGGCTCCCTTGTAATGTATGCCGGTAGGTTGTCTCTGTATAACTCATTATCACCTTGCCCACAGCTAACAATGGACCATCATGACCTCCATCTTTCCTTGATCATTCTTACTTTGTTTGCATATCTTTCATTCATTTGTTCTAATCTCTCGATTCCCTCTCCCCGTGACTCTCAGCCTGAAGAAGGGTCTCGACCCGAATCGTCACCTATTCCTTTTCTCTGGAGATGCCCCCTGCCCCCCCCCCGAGTTGCTCCAGCTTTTTTGCTTCGGTCTTCTGGTGTTATCGAGATGCGAGCCATTGATAATCCGCCATTCAATCGTGGCTGACCTATCTCTCCCTCCTAATTCCCATAACCGCTGACACCCGTACTGATCAAGAATCTACCCATCTCTGCCTTAAATATATCCACTGACCCGGCCTCCACAGCCGTCTTTGGCAAAGAATTCCACAGATTCACCCCGCCCTCTGGACCAAAGAAATTCCTCCTCATCTCCTTCCGAAAAGAACCTCCTTTAATTCTGAGGCTGTGACCTCTAGTCCTAGACTCTCCCACTAGTGGAAACATCCTCTCCACATCCACTCTATCCAGGCCTTTCACTATGCTGTACGTTTCAATGAGGTCCCCCCTCATTCTTCTAAACTCCAGCGAATATAGGTTTTCGAGACACGAGCCATTGATAGTGTCTCGAGCCAGGAAATCTCCCGTGGGGAGATAGGAAATCGGTCTGTATCTGTTGACCAGCCTTGTCCCTTTAAGAGAATTGCTCACTTTTCCCTTCGTGAAGACCAAACCCATTGAATTTTAGATGATGTTATAAATTTAAAAACGCTTCGAGTTTCCAGGCTTCCACACTAGAATAAAAGGGTCGGATGCACTTTATGCAGAAAAGATTTATTGATAATCCACCAAGATTTGGACTGTCATACATGGTAAGTCAAACAGATTATTTTGCCTCTATTTTATGTGTTTGTCTTTGTGCTTTGCCCTGTCTCTACAGTAATGTGTTCCATGCCCCTATCTCTCGGTCAAATTTTAGCATTTGCACTCTGTTCTTCCTTATCTTTATCTCCCTCCATTGTTTCCCCAAGGAAAATAACTGCAGGTGCTGTTACAAATCGAAGGTATCACAAAAAGCTGGAGTAACTCAGCGGGTCAGGCAGCATCTCGGGAGAGAAGGAATGGGTGAAGCTTCGGGTCGAGACCCTTCGGGGTCGCCTGACGCCACCTGACGTCAGATACCACCTGACCCGCTGAGTTACTCCAGCTTTTTCTGATACCTTCCATTGTTTTTTACCTGTTCGTTTTTCTCCTGATCTTACAAAGCAAAATTCTGCATGTGGGGTGCAAACCTGAAATAACAACTGGAGAATACTGGGAATACTCAGCGTCGGTAGGAACTGCAGATGCCGGTTTCAACCGAAGAAGGGCACAAAATGCTGGAGTAACTCAGCGGGTCAGGCAGCATCTCGGGAGAGAAGGGGTGGGTGACAGTTTCTGGTCGAGACCCCTCTTCAGACTCCTGGAAATACACTGCTGGTCAGGCGGCATCTGTGGGAGAGAGAAACTGAGTTAATCGTTCAGGCCGATGATCTTTTAACAGAATCGCTCTGCACACTTTATTGATGGGTCCTGTAGGCGTTGCTTCGTGGAAGGCGGGGGCTTGAGTGGACGAAGGGGGTCTCTCTTGAGGTGGGGAGGAAAATCGAGGAAGGGCAAGGGTGGAGGAAACCTCGCAAGATTATTTGGGGGGTCTTGGAAATGTGGGAGTGGGGAGGGAAAAGTAGGAGGGTGAGGGGCCATCAGGGGGGAGCAGAAAGGAAGGGAGAAGAGAGATTATGAGAAGGCGGGAGGATGAAGAAAGGAAGCCGGCGAGTCAAAAATAAAGGGAAGAGAAAGAGGAGAAAATGAGAGGAAAGGAAGAGAGGTCTGAAAGAGGAAGAAATCATAACGAGGGTGACTGACTAATGAGGGGAGGGGAATGGACTTTACAGATGAAACTGTCCCAAGCGAATCCTGACATAACATTTTAAGTAGCTAGGTTCAGATATAAAAACAGACAATGTGTTGGAATAGCTCAGCATATTAGGCAGCATCACTGGTGAACATGGAGAGGTGACGTTTTGGGGCATCTAAAGAAGGGTGCTGACCTGAAACGGCACCCATCCATATTCAGATGGAGGGTCTCGACCTGAAGTAGCACCCATCCATGTTCAGATGAAGGGTGCTGACCTGAAACGACACCCATCCATGTTCAGATGAAGGGTCTCGACCTGAAATGTTACCCATCCATGTTCAGATGGAGGGTCTCGACCCGAAACGACACCCATCCATGTTCAGATGAAGGGTCTCGACCTGAAATGTCACCCATCCATGTTCAGATGGAGGGTCTCGACCTGAAACGACACCCATCCATGTTCAGATAAAGGGTCCCGACCTGAAACGTCACCCATCCATTTTTCAGACGATAGGTCTCGGCTTGAAACATCACCTATTCCTTTTCTCCAGAGATGCTGCCTCACCCGCTGAGTTACCCGAGCATTTTGTGGCTCTCTTCGGTGTAAACCAGCATCTGCAGTTCCTTCCTACAACGTATCCGTGTTCTCCAGAGATGCTGCCTGACCCGCTGAGTTACTCCAGCACTTTGCTTTTTTTTTTTTTTGCAAACACGCATCTACAGTTCCTTGCTTCTACTGGTTTCGTTCAGTCTGGTTTATTGTGCCGTGTCCGAGGAACAGTGAAAAGGTTCGGTAAGGTTGAGATATGCGATCTCCCTTGGGCTAGCCAGCCAGGGGGAGGGAGATACAGGTGTAGCAGGAGTAAGCCGCAAGTGTGACAAATTTGATTGGAAAGTAGCAGCGTGATTTCTTGTGTTGGAGACTGATGTTGTGTTGTGCGGAAGGCATTGTAAACACCATGCATCCCTGCGGCAGCAGTGAGCTGCAGTTAACGTAGCAACAAGCGCAGAAATGTGCCTAGCAACTAAGTTTTGAAAGTGAATTTACAGAAAACTCTGCTTTATAATGTCGAATAGATCAGGAGATCACATTATTGGCAACAATGCTGAATACAAGATTCGCTTGGGTAGCTTACACCACAGAGCTTGGGACAGTTTCATCTATAAGTCCATTCCCCTCCCTCGTTAGTCAGACACCCTCGTTACGATTTCTTCCTCTTTCAGACCCTTATCTCTTCCTTTCCTCTCATTTTCGCTTTAAACCACAGCGGCATGACTTACATAGAAACATAGAAAATAGGTTCAGGAGGAGGCCATTCGAGCCAGCACCGCCATTCATTGTGATCATGGCTGATCATCTACAATCACTAACCCGTGCCTGCCTTCTCCCCATATCCCCTGATTCCGCTAGCCCCTAGACCTCTATCTAACTCTCTTTTAAATTCATCCAGTGAATTGGCCTCCACTGCCTTTTGTGACAGAGAATTCCACAAATTTCACTACTCTCTGGGTGAAAAAGTTTCTTCGCACCTCAGTTTTAAATGGCCTCCCCTTTATTCTTAGACTGTGTGGCCCCTGGTTCTGGACTCCCCCAACATTTGGAACATTTTTCCTGCATCTAGTTTGTCCAGTCCTTTTATAATTTTATACGTCTCTATAAGATCCCCTCTCATCCTTCGATACCCCAGTGAATACAAGCCCATTCTTTCCATTCTTTCCTCATATGACAGTCCCGCCATCCTCTTCTCTAACTTCAAGTAGCCCTTGCTTTCCCTCTCTCTCCATTCCCTCCCCCTTCCCAGTTCTCTGACCAGTCTTACTGTCTCCGACTACATTCTATCTCTGTCCCGCCCACTCCCCTGACATCAGCCCGAAGAAGGGTCTCGACCCGAAACGTCACCCACTCCTTCTCTCCAGAGATGCTGCCTGTCCCGCTGAGTTACTCCAGCACTTGGTGCCTGCCCCGCTGAGTTACTCCAGCATATGGTGCCTGTCCCACTGAGTTACTCCAGCATATGGTGCCTGTCCCGCTGAGTTACTCCAGCATATGGTGCCTGTCCCGCTGAGTTGCTCCAGCATTTGGTGCCTGTCCCGCTGAGTTGCTCCAGCATTTGGTGCCTGTCTTCGATTCAACTGTCAACTCCTTTCACCAGTTTACCCACAAAACAAAAATCAGACTCATTGCTGGTGGGGGGCTTTAAACAAGAAAATAATAACCTGTGGGCTGTTAATGAGCGGCACGGTGGCGCAGCGGTAGAGTTGCTGCCTTACAGCGCCAGAGACCCCGGTTCGATCCTGGCCACGGGTGCTGTTTGTACAGAGTGTGCACGTTCTCCCTATGACTGCGTGGGTTTCCTCCGGGTGCTTCGGTTTCCTCCCACACTCTAAAGACGTACAGGTTTGTAGGTTGGTTGGCTTGGTAAGATTGTAAATTGACCCTAACGTGTGTAGGATAGGTTTTAGTGTCTGGGTTGATGGCCGGTCAATGTTGTCTTGGTGGGCCGAAGGGCCTGTTTCCGTGCCGTATCTCTAAACTAAACTAAACTAAACTAAACTAAACTAAACTAAACTAAACTAAACTAAACTAAACTAAACTAAACTAAACTAAACTAAACTAAACTAAACTAAACTAAACTAAACTAAACTAAACTAAACTAAACTAAACTAAACTAAACTAAACTAATGCTGGGGTGGGTTTGCTGTACACCTCCTCCTCCCCTTCTCCTGGACCCCTCCTCCCACATTCACAGTTTGCTTGTCGAGCCGATTGTTGGTGGTTTTGACCTGGGATTTCAGTTGACTTCAGGGGTCACTGGATCAGAAAAGGGGAGAGCCATTGGATTGAGTTACGAGAGAGCAACTGGCTATCTGCTGTCAAGTCCGAACAGGATAGTCAATGGCGTCTGAGCAAGAGAGGATGGCAGGGGTCGGAATAGTGAACAGTCTAAGAGTCATAGCATCATACAGTGTGGAAACAGGCCGTTCAGCCCAACTTACCCACGCCGCCCAACATGTCCCACCTACACTAGTGGGCCGGCCTGTGTTTGGCCCATATCCCTCTAAACTTGCCGTAGCCATGTACCTGTCTAATTGTTTCTTAAACGTTGCGATAGTCCCGGCCTCAACTACGTCCTCCGGGAGCTCGTTCCAAACACCCACCACCCTTTGTGCGAAAAAGTTATTCCTTGGGTTCCTATTAAATCCCTCCAGTTGCTTGATGGGATGATTCAGTTGCCTGATAACGACTGGGAGAAAACGTCACCCATTCCTTTACTCCAAATCCAAATCTCCAGAGATGATGCCTGACCCGCTGAGTTCCTCCAGCATTTTGTGTCTATCATCGTTCTTCGGCATAAACCAGCACCTGCAGTTCCTTCTGACCCATTCTCCTGCTCTGGGCAAGAGTGCATCTACCTTACCTATTCCTCTCATGACTTTATACACCTCGATAAGGTCACCCCTCTCCCTCCTGCGCTCCAAGGAATAGAGTCCCAGCCTGTTCAACCTCTCCGTATAGCTCAGGCCCTCAGGTCCTGGCAACATCCACGTAAATCTTCTCTGTACCCTTTCCAGCTTGTTGGTACAGAGGTAGCCCTGTTCACTGAAGGTTGTGAAGTGTGTGTTCTGCAGGGAAAAGCAGAGGCCGCACTTGGAGGATCATGGGACGCAGAAGCACAAGGGCTCGGTTACCGTTGGTAACGTGAAGTAAAATGGCGTCTTCTGGAGAGCAGGTTGGTCACGGCAAGCAGCAGTTTTAAAAATGGTTTAACCTTATACGGATCCATTCACTGCATTTACAACCAGCATGGGCATCCTTTCTAAGTGTATTTACTGCTCTAATGAATGAAACGTGTCAGCCATTTTGTACACGGCAGGATCCAGTAAAGATCAGCTCAGCTGTGATACGTTGAGTTTCAGATGTTGGCCAACTCGGTCTGGAGAACTACCCCTCTCTGGATGGGATCAGTGGACAGCACGGCGGTAGAGTTGCTGCCTCACAGCGCCAGAGACCCGGGTTCGATCCTGACCCCGGGTGCTGTCCGTACGGAGTTTGTACGTTCTCCCTGTGACCGCGTGGGTTTTCTCCAGGTGCTCCGGTTTCCTCCCACATTCCAAAGATACGCGGGTTTGCACGTTAATTGGTTTCTGTAAGTTATCCCCAGAGTGTAGGATAGAACACTGGTGTCAGGGTTATTTTTGGTAGGCTTGTTCTTGATGGGCGCCCTGTTTCCACGCTGTATCTCCAAATGAAACTAAATCTGTACACCCGGATGGGGGGGGGAGGTTGTATCTGAGTTGTGCCTCTCATTTCAGCTGTGTAGAAGTCCCAAGGAACAGCGACGGTGGCAGCTAGGTTTTTGGCCTAGTTTCTCCAGAGTCATTGTAAATTGTCCCTAGTATGTCGGATAGTGTTAGTGAATGGGGTGATCGCTGGTCGTCACGGACTCGGTCGGTGGGCCGAAGGGCCTGTTACCCGCTCTGTTTCTGAAGTCTAAAATATTCAACATTGGACAGGACAGGTACATGGATAGGACAGGGTTGGAGGGATATGGACCAAACGCAGGCAGGTGGGACTAGGGTAGCTGGGACATTGCTGGCCGGCGTGGGCACGTTGGGCTGAAGAGGCTGTTTCCACGCTGTATCACTCTATGGCTCCAATGCATTTGCAGGGACTTCAATGTCCTAACGTTATTCTTTCAGTTAGATAACGACAGAGGGCACTTTAGCCCCCTGCTGTTTCTGGGTTCTTGCTGTGTCCAATTAGATACTGCACTAGCCTGCACATGGGTGATAGGGAGTTTGAATACAATGCGTTAGTCTTGATCTGCATGCTGACAGGGGGCTGGTTTTTATTTTCGGTATCGCTGCCTCACCATAGACACCACTCCCACTGTGCGGTAACAAAGAGAACCTCCGTTTGTTAATTTGCGCTGGGTAGATTTGTCTCCCACCACCAATTTGCATCCCTGAAAGGATTTGTAAACCCCAAATCTCTTTACAACCGTTGTTTATTTCTCAACTTCCAATTTGCAGCCTTTGATTTTCCAATTTATTTAATGCATTGAATTGATGGTCCCAGCTGCTGAGTCTGGATTGGGACTCATCAGCAGATCATTAGAAAAAGCTGCTGAATTATCAATCCCCACACCACCACACTTATTAAGAAGCTTATTTTTAGATCGCACAGTCTTGTTCTGCTGTTCTAGCATGACCCTGTTCCCCAGTCACAGTATGTGCTGAGTTGCATTAAATGCACAGTCTTTTGCCCAGAGTAGGGGAATCAAGAACCAGGACAGATGGGTTGAAGGTGAAAGGGGGGGGGGGAAAGATTTAATAGGAACTTGAGGGGTAACGTTTCTTTACACAAAAGTTGGTGGGAATATGGAGCTATCTGCCTGAGGAGGTAGTTGAGGTACTATCATAATGTTTAAGAGACAGTTGGGCAGGTACATGGATAGGATGGGTTTAGAGGGATATGGGCCAAGCGCGGGCAGGAGGGACTAGTGTAGATGGGGCATGTTGGGCGGCGTGGGCAATTTGGGCCACAGGACCTGTTTCCACGCTGCATGACTTTACGACCCATTCCGAGGCAGTGGCAAATATACCAAGGCGTCATTAAGGTAGAAACGATTGGAGTCCATTAATTTTTCTGCGATACTTGTGCCAAATATGCTCCCTTGACTGCAACCAAAGAGAAGTGGCTAACTGCAGTCCCACTTCGGCTAAGCTGCCATTGAAATGAGGGAGCTCTCATCTGTCACAAACTCTGCATTATTATGAAGTATTAAAAATGGATCCAAAAGCAGATTATGGAGCACAGTATCAGGATTTAATATAAAGTCAATGGGAGCACTTGCCCCCCTTACCAATGTTCCTTCCAAGCTTATTGGTCTGTCTCGAAATATTGTCTTATTAGAGCAGATTTTTATACTGTTCTGCTGTGTGGTGGAGAAATCCTCCTAAGATTACATTATATTGCAGTCAGATGAATGTTGGTGGCGAAATACACGGTTTATTGCAAAAACATAAAAATCATTTCGGATTTCCAAGCCTTTTGAAAATTGGATTAAGCTTTATTGCTTGCCACAACATTTTATGTCTGTCTTCTGACAATATCTTGTTCACTGCTCCTAGGAAGAAATACATCAACTCAGAAATCGGATAAGAGTATTCCATTGACGCCAAGCTGAATTGGAAAGACCAAAGCTTGGCTCAGGACAACAACAATAGGTTGCATTTATACGGCACCCTTGATGTAGGATGTAATGCTGAGGCTCTGTAAGACGCTGGTCAGGCCGCATTTGGAGTATTGTGAGTAGTTTTGGGCACCGTATCTGAGGAAGGACGTGCTGGCTCTGGGGAGGGTCCAGAGGAGGTTTACGAGAATGATCCCAGGAATGAGTGGGTTAACATATGATGAGCGTTTAACGGCACTGGGCCTGGACTCGCTGGAGTTTAGAAGAATGAGGAGGGGGGGGGACCTCATTGAAACTTACCAAATAGTGAAAGGCCTGGATAGAGTAGATGTTTCCACGAGTGGGAGAATCTAGGACCAGAGGTCGTAGCCTCAGAATTAAAGGACATTCCTTTAGAAAGGAGATAAGGAGGAATTGATTCTGCTCCCATCACTTAGGAACTTATGATATTGTACGATATCCAAAAGTGTTTTGCACCGGTACTTTTAAATCAAGTTTGAGACATGAGATAACTATCATAAATATGTCAAGGAATAGGTTTTGAGGAGTGTCTGAGAGGAGGTGAAAGACACAGAGACATTTAGGAGGGGATTCTTTGCGTTTTGGAAGCTGAAGGCGTAGCTACCAATGTTGGATTCGAGTTGGGCCTGGCACGGTGGCGCAGCGGTAGAGTTGCTGCCTCACAGCGCCAGAGACCTGTACGGAGTTTGTACGTTCTCCCCGTGACCTGCGTGGGTTTTCTCCGAGATCTTCGGTTTCCTCCCACACTCCAAAGACGTACAGGTATGTAGGTTAATTGACTGAGTAAAATGTAAAATTTGTCCTTAGTGTGTGCAGGATAGTGTTAATGTGCGGGGATCGCTGGGCGGCGCGGACTCGGTGGGCCGAAGGGCCTGTTTCCGCGCTGTATCTCTAAAAAAAAAAAAGACCCGGGTTCGATCCTGACCACGGGTGCTGTCTGTACGGAGTTTGTACGTTCTCCCCATGACCTGCCTGGGTTTTCTCCAAGGGGCTCTGGTTTCCTCCCACATTCCAAAGACGTGCAGGTTTGTAGGTTAATTGGCTTTGTTAGAATTGTAAATTGTCCCGCGTGTGAGTGTGGGATAATGTTAGTGTGCGGGGGATCGCTGGTCGGTGTGGGCCGAAGGGCCTGTTTACGTGCTGTATCTCTGAGCTAAACTAAACTAAACTAAATCATGGAGCCACATTTTTGAACTGTTGCAGTTCTGCTGAAGATGATACTTTCATGGCGTTGGGTATCGAGTTCAAGGATTTAGACCCATTGATGATGAAGGATTAGCCCCATATCTCCAGGTCAGAATAGTGTGTGTGGGGTGGGGTGGGGTGGGGGGGGGAGGGGAGGGAATTAGGACATGGGTTGTACTCCCAAAGCCAGCACAATACAGTAATCCCATCATACATCCCATTTAAAGGATTGGTGCACGTTGGAATAGACAACTGGAAAATGGTGGGTGGGGGGGATTGGGTAGGGGTGGGTGGGTGGGGGGGATTGGATGGGGGTGGGTGGGGGGGGATTACCTGTGTTCCTTGTCTGGGTACCCCATCATTTATATTGTTCTACCATTGGGGGCCAACAGTTCAGCTTCCAAAACGTAAACCTTTCAGAAAGCTCCTGATATGCATTTGTTTATTTGATTCGACGAGATTTGTTCAATTGGATAAACGTGCCTGAGATTGCTTCCAAGATGGCGCCCAACCCAGGCCACCATTTGCGTGCCCGCCACAGGAAACAGATCGACAATCATACATTACAGATATCGCTCCACGATATCTCTTAAATCTCTGTTAAATCTACAGCGACATTTCTTACTTTAACGATGACCTTCTTAAGCTCCACTCCCTTATCATGTAGCTATCTGTACACTGTAAATGGCTCGATGGTAATCATGTGTCATTGTCTTTCTGCCGACTGGTTAGCACACAAGAAAAGCTACTGACTGTATCTCAGCGCACGTGACAATAAGCTGAATTGAACGGAACATTTCTTCAACAAATGATAAGCAAAACCTTCCCTCGCTCGATTCTTGTTGCACTGATGAGAAAGAATGAACGGTTTGTCCAATAAAACCGGTCCTATAGCGTTGGCATTCTTGTGCCCTCTGTCACATCGAGAAAGTTGGGATCGCAATCAATCAAAAGACAGATTGATTGGACCAAGCAACTTTTATTTATTGTCCTTGCAAACTCTTGGTTTGAAGAGGATGGCTCCTCTTGTTTCGACGGAATAAAAACAACCTTTGGTTTTGAGAACCAAAGGCTCCTGCCACCGGTGACAGTTCGATGCCAGACCAGCACTCTTTGAAGAATGAAAGGGATGCTGTGGTCACGTTGCACCTTAAAGTCACGCAGTCAGGAGATTGTGGGTGTAGTCAGCAAAACCCACACCAACACAGTTCCTCAAGGCAACTTTCATCAATGGAGAGTCTTCAGACTAGTTCAGATACCAATGTTGACTGGCTCCTGAAAACTTGAAGAAAACAAAAAGGATTTTAGAAGTGTTTTAACATATAATGAGCGCGTGACAGCACTGGGCCCGTACTCGCTGGAGTTTAGAAGATATGGGGGGGGACCTCATTGAAACTTACTGAATAGCGAAAAGGCGTGGATAGAGTGGATGTGCAGAGAGTGCTTCCACTAGTGGGAGAGTCTAGGACCAAAGGACATAGCCTCGGAATAAAACAATGTAGCTTTAGGAAGGAGATGTGGCGGAATTTCTTTAGTCAGAGGGTGGTGAATCTGTGGAATTCATTGCCACCGATGGCTGTGGAGGTCGAGTCAGCGGATGTTTTTAAGGCAGAGATAGATAGATTCTTGATTAGTGCAGGTGTCAGAAGGGGTAGATACCAACTGGTACAGCTGTTACAATGGGGAGAAGGCAGGAGAATGGGGTTAGGAGGGAGAGATAGATCAGCTATGATTGAATGGTGCAGTAGGATCGATGGGCCGAATGGCCTAATTCTGCTCCTACCACTTATGGACATGAACCTATTGGTTTTTCTCATTTGGCATCGAAAGGATAGACAGTCAGGGCCTTTATCCCAGGGTCAACATGTCCACCAACCAGAGGGCATTGCTGGAAGACGAGCGGAGGGTCAGTTTAATGGAGATGCCAATGGAAGGAGATGAGGAGGAATTTATTTCGTCAGAGGGTGGCGAATCTGTGGAAATCATTGTCACAGATGGCTGTCGAGGCCAAGTCAATGGATATCTTTAAGGCGGAGATTGACGGATTATTCATTCGTACGTGTGTCAGGGGTTATGGGGAGAAGGCAGGAGAATGGGGTTGAGGG
This sequence comes from Rhinoraja longicauda, assembly GCF_053455715.1. Taxonomy (NCBI): domain Eukaryota; kingdom Metazoa; phylum Chordata; class Chondrichthyes; order Rajiformes; family Arhynchobatidae; genus Rhinoraja; species Rhinoraja longicauda. The sequence goes on along the minus strand of NC_135981.1, from coordinate 5,222,427 downwards.
GGAAAGATAGATCAGCCATGATTGAATGGCAGAGTGGACATGACGGGCAGAGTGGCCATGACGGGCAGAGTGGACATGACGGGCAGAGTGGACATGACGGGCAGAGTGGACATGACGGGCAGAGTGGACATGACGGGCAGAGTGGACATGACGGGCAGAGTGGACATGACGGGCAGAGTGGACATGATGGGCAGAGTGGCCTAATTCTGCTCCTAGAACTCATGATGTGCAGTGTGAAGTTTGTCAAATTACCGAAGCACATGTTTGCAAAGTGAAAACCAAGATCAAACCAAGGATTGATTGTTGTCGGGTGATGTCATGAAATGCGTGTTCTCCAGTGGTTTCTGCTCGATGTGTTTCCAGGTGAGAGGTGACAGGATGGCCGGCCAGCCGGGCGAGGGTGATCTCTGCGAGCGTCGGCCTCGCGGGACGCCGGGGTTTGCCAAGGGACGGCGTGTGGCACGGACGGACCGGGGTGACTGGAGAGGGGACCGTTACACTGTAGGAGAAGGAGTAGCAGGTCTCACAGTGAACCGGTCTCTATTCCAGAGCCCCCCAACGTCAGCCGGCAGCTCCTCCGACAGACAAGAGCCGAGGGTGCCCGCATCTGGAACCACGGTGGTGCTGCGGTAGAGTTGCTGCCTCACAGTGCCAGAGGCCCGGGTTCGATCCTGACTGTGGGTGCTTGTCTGCATGGAGTTTGTACGTTCTCCCCGTGACCTGCGCGGGTTTTCTCCAGGAACGCCAGTTTCTTCCCACGCTCCAAAGACGTGCTGGTTTGTATGCTAATTGGCTTGGTAAAATTGTAAATTGTTGGGACGTGTTAGTGTACGGGGATTGCTGGTCGGCGCAGACTCATTGGGCCGAAGGGCCTGTTTCTGTGCTGTATCTCTAAACTAAACTACACCATGGCTGTAGTTGAGTGATTCGCCCTCCCTAGTCAACCCAGACCTGCTCCTGGACCATGGGATACAGCAAGATGCATGTGCAGAGGCAGTATTGCTAGGACTAGAGGGTGTGAGCTGTCGGGGAAGGTTGAGTAGGCTGGGACTCTATTCCTTTGGGGCGCAGGAGGATGAGGGGGTGATCTTATAGATGTGTATAAAATCATGAGAGGAATTGATTGGGTAGATGCATAAAGTCTCTTGCCCAGAGTACTGTAGGTGAATCGAGGACCAGAGGACGTAGGTTTAAGATGAAGGGGAAATAATTCAATAGGAATCTGAGGGGTAACTTTTTCACACAAAGGGTGGTGGGTGTATGGAACGAGCTGCCAGAGGAGGTAGAGGAGGTAGTTGAGGCTGGAACTATCCTAATGTTTAAGAAACAAGTCAGACGTAAATGGATAGGACAGGTTTGGAGGGATATGGGCCAAACGCGAGCAGGTGGGACTAGTGTAGCTGGGTGGCCTGTGTGGGCAAGTTGGGCCGAAGGGCCTGTTTCCCCTCTGTGTCACTCTATGACCATCCCATCCTACTTTCTTCCCCCCTCCCACCTCCGTTTCCCTTGAACCTATAGCCCTCCCTCTGGTTTTACTCTTCACCCCTTTTCTGTCCATATCTGACACCGTTTGGTGTCGTTTCCATAAGTTCATAAGTCATAGGAGCAGAAATAGGCCATTCAGCCCTTTCAAGTCTACTCTGCCATTCAATTATGGCTGATCTATCTTTCCCACCCCATCCTCCTGCCTCCCTCACCCTCCCCCCCCCCCCCCCCCCCAACCTCTGACACCCGTACTAATCAAGAACCCAGCCATCTCCAACTGTGAAGATCTTCAATCGCTGAACCTACTCATCTCCAACTGTTGTCCACCCATCTGCCAATCATCTAAAGACTGGAGCGGCTAGGCTTGTATACACTGGAATTTAGAAGGATGAGAGGGGACCTTATCGAAACATATAAGATTATTAAGGGGTTGGACACGTTAGAGGCAGGAAACATGTTCCCAATGTTGGGGGAGTCCAGAACCAGGGGCCACAGTTTAAGAATAAGGGGTAGGCCATTTAGAACGGAGATGAGGAAAAACTTTTTCAGTCAGAGAGTTGTAAATCTGTGGAATTCACTGCCTCAGAAGGCAGTGGAGGCCAATTCTCTGAATGCATTCAAGAGAGAGCTTGATAGAGCTCTTAAGGACAGCGGAGTCAGGGGTATGGGGAGAAGGCAGGAACGGGGTACTGATTGAGAATGATCAGCCATGATCACATTAAATGGTGGTGCTGGCTCGAAGGGCCGAATGGCCTCCTCCTGCACCTATTGTCTATTGTCATCACCCCTCTCCTGTATCCACCTATCGCTTGCCAGACTTTGTCCCACCCCTACCCCCACCCTCTTTTCAAACTTTCTCCCCCCCTATGATAATCAGTCTGAAGGAGGATCCTGACCCGAAACTTTGCCTATCCATGTTCTCCATGGCTGCTGCCCGACCCGCTGAGTTACTCCAGCACTCAGCTCTTGACTCAAGATTCCAACATCTGCAGCTCTGTGAATCTCCCATGTTTATATGTTGTAGAGTCACACAGTGTGGAAACAGGCCCTTCGACCCAACTTGCCCACCAACAGGCCCATCTACACCAGCCCCACCTGCCTGCATTTGGCCCCTAACCTTGCCCGATCCATGAACTTGTCCAAATGTTTCTTAAACGTTGCGATAGGACCTGCCTCAACTACCTCCTCTGGCAGCTTGTTCCATACACCACCACCCTCTGTGTTTGAAATACAACTTTCCCCCAGGTTCCTATTAAATCTTTCCCCCTTCACCTTAAAGCTATGTCCTCTGGTTTTGATTCCCCTACTGTAGGTAAAAGACTCTGTGTCTACTCTGTGTCTATAGACCTGGTCTATTCCTCTCCTGATCTTGGACATCTCTATAAGATCACCCCTCATCTTCCTGTGCTCCAAGGAATAAAGTCCTAGCCTGACCAACCCCCTCTCCCTGTAGCTCAGGCCCTCGAGTCCTGGCAACATCAGTGAGGGCCTAAATAACTTCAGTTGCAAGATAACCCAGAGTATTATTTCTTGTTGATAATGCATGTCCTTATTGACTATACTCCTGTTCCCTGTTTCTGGTGAAGCTAGGGTGGCGCAGCGGTAGAGTTGCTGCTTTACAGCGCCAGAGACCCGGGTTCGATCCTGACTACGGGCGCTGCCTGTACGGAGTTTGTACGTTCTCCCCCGTGACCCGCTTGGGTTTTCTCCGAGATCTTCGGTTTCCCTCCCACACTCCAAAGACGTACAGGTTTGTAGGTTAATTGGCTTGGTATAATCGTAAAATTGTCCCCAGTGTGTGTATGATAGTGATAGTGTGCGGGGATTTCTTGGTTGGCACGGACGCAGTGGCCGAATGGCCTGTTTCCACTCTGTATCTCCAAACTAAACTAAACTGTATGTGACTGAATATCATGAAATGCACAACTTGTAAAATGTATGATCTCTGTGTCTAACCTTGAGCCAAAGTTAATAAAGCTGGGGTCGTGAAGACTACTTCATTGGTTTTAATTGAATTGTTAATGTGATAACAACATGCTGGCTTTTATTGTTCGATATTAGTATTTTATTATCACGAGTCAAACAAATATTAGGGCATACAATCTGCAAACACTGGTAAGTCATTCAGAGGAGTCCTCCAGGGTCTAAACATGGAACCTCTGGGAACCTTCAATCATAATCGAAGTACATTGTACACAAGATATGAAATGTCTGTATAACACAGTGAATGGGGTACAGTAATTCAGTGGCAATCTGCAATCAAACATGCTCCATTTTCCATTGACCCCATTCTGCAGTAACTGGTTAATTGCTATTTAATGCAGTCTTCTTAACGAGTCCACATCACAAGATTAGAAATCGTTCAGCCAACACACGTCTCGGCATCTGCATACAAAGGCGTCGTGTGCTTCTTGTGTGTGGTGGTGGAAAGAAAGATTGTGGAACCAGGGACCTTGACTCCATTTAATGTGGTGGTGCAGCAGGAGGGGGGGGTGGTGGCAGAGTGGTAGAGTCGCTGCCTCACAGCGCCAGAGGCCCTGGTTCGAGCCCGACCCTGGGCGCTGCCTGTACGGAGTTTGTACATTCTCCCGGTGACCGCGTTGGCTTTCTCCGGGTGCTCCGGTTCCCTCCTAAGTTCCAAAGAAGCGCAGCTTTGAGGGTAAATTGGTTTCTGTAAATTGTCCGGGGTATAACTAGTGTACAGGTGATTGTGGTCGGCACGGACTCAACGGGCTGAAGGGCCTGTTTCCACACTGTGTCTCTAAACTAAATTAGACTGATTTACACCCACTGGCTGTGTAAACTAGACAATAGTCAATGGTGCGATTGACCATAGACTCGGTTACCAGGGATGTCTTCTACCTTCCCTGAATCTGAGCTTGTCCAAAACATTGCCTTCTCAAATCTCATGGGAAAGTGAAACGAGAGATATAGACAATGATGTAGAGAGATATAGAACAAATAAATGAAGAATGGTCTCCAGCCAAAACGCCACCCATTCCTTCTCTCTAGAGATGCTGCCTGTCCCGCTGAGTTACTCCAGCTTGTTGTGTCGATCTTCGGTTTAAACCAGCATCTGCAGTTCATTCTTCCACATCAACCATAACCAGACTGATTGTGGCTGATGAAGCTACTTATTTGTGGTGTCTGTTATAAACGATGACTAATCCTTTAAGGGAATTATAAAGGATGTTTCCTGTGCCCAGCGTGTCCAATCCCTTAATAATTTTAGCACGGAATAATTAAGCATGGTGGTGCAGTGGTCCACAACGGCCTCACAGCGCCGGAGACCCGGGTTCAATAGACAATAGACAATAGGTGCAGCAGGAGGAGGCCATTCGGCCCTTCGAGCCAGCACCACCATTCAATGTGATCATGGCTGATCATTCTCAATCAGTATCCCGTTCCTGCCTTCTCCCCATACCCCCTAACTCCGCTATCTTTAAGAGCTCTATCTAGCTCTCTCTTGAATGTATTCAGAGAATTGGCCTCCACTGCCTTCTGAGGCAGAGAATTCCACAGATTCACAACTCTCTGACTGAAAAAGTTCTTCCTCATCTCAGTTCTAAATGGCCTACCCCTTATTCTTAAACTGTGGCCCCTTGTTCTGGACTCCCCCAACATTGGGAACATGTTTCCTGCCTCTAACGTGTCCAACCCCTTAATAATCTTATACGTTTGATAAGATCCCCTCTCATCCTTCTAAATTCCAGTGTATACAAGCCTAGTCGCTCCAGTCTTTCAACATATGACAGTCCCGCCATTCCGGGAATTAACCTAGTAAACCTACGCTGCACGCCCTCGCAGGCATGTTCGATCCTGACTACGGGCGCCGTCTGTACGGAGTTTGTACGTTCTCCCCGTGACCTGCGTGGGTTTTCTCCGGTTACCTTCCACACTCCAGAGATGTACAAGATTGTAGGTTAACTGGCTGGTATGAATGTAAAATTGTCCCTGGTGTGTGTAGGATAGTGTTAATGTGCGGGGATCGGGGATAATGTACAGACTCAGTGGGCCGAAGGGCCTGTTTATGTGCTGTATTTCATAAACTAAACAAGGGGTTGAGAGTAAAATTCTGACTTGTATTGAAATTATTTAATGAGCACGAAATGGGAGATAAACGCACACCAATAAACCAGTTGTCCTTTGCTGTGATTGCCCTTAAAGGAAGCTACAAAACTTAATAGATACAGTTTCTGGTTTGAAAAATATTGATGTTGGAAAGGTCAGTTGAGCTCTTCCTTTCTGTAATGGCATTAGGCCCCCCCCCAGAGACAGGCCAAGCCAAGTTTTAATGCCACAAAAGACAAACACAAAAAGCTGGGGTAACTCAGCGGGTCAGGCAGCATCTCTGGAGAAAAGGAAATAGGTGACGTTTCGGGTCGAGACCCTTCTTCAGATAAAGAGTCGGGGGAAGAGCATAAACTGGAGGTATGAAAAGGTTCCAAACAAATCAGAGCCGGCACTGAAGACCAAGGAAAGGTGGAGCCCACAATGGTCCATTGTTGGCTGTGGAAGAGGTGATAACGAAGGGATCTATGGATGCGAACAGTGGAACTGGCAGGATGACTAGGGTGGGGGAGGAGCGGAGAGAGAGTGGAAGCATGGTTACTGGTCGTTAGGGAGATCAAGATTCATACCGCTGGGTTGTGAGGTACTCCAGTGAAATATGAGGTGCAGTTCCTCACGTTAAATGTCACACAGTTGTTGACAATGTAGTCACTGAGTGAAGACTAGAATCATCTTTGGTTTCCTTACCCTGAGGCGAGAAGGGGAAGATTTAACAGAAACCTGAGGGGCACATTTTACAATTCAGAGGTTGATACGTTTATAAAATGAGCTGCAGAGGAAGTGATTGAGACACGGCCAATAGCAGCATTTAAAGGACATTTGGGCAGGTGCGTGCACAGGGAAGGTTCAGAGTGATATGGGTAGGGGTTGCCAACTATCTCACTCCCAAATACGGGACAAGGTGATGTCACCGCCCCGCGCCCCACGTCACCTCACCCAGCCAGCGGCCACATGTTCCAGCTCCACCAATGGCGGCCACCCGGGCCGGGAGGCGGGTCGCTACGCAACCTCCGTTGAGTGGCGCCTGGGCCTCCTGACTGTCGGGGCCTACAGCGTCCGGGCCTACTGTGGCCCCCGGGCTTAATACGGGACAAGGGCGGTCTCATACGGGACAAACCAATTTAGCTCAAAATACAAGATGTCCCGGCTAATACCATATAACCTACCAGTCCACGCCGACCACTCTCTCTGACCTAGTCTCATCTACCTGCTCTCAGACCATAACCCTCTAATCCCCTCTTATCCATATACCTATCCAATTTACTCTTAAATAATAAAATCGAGCCTGCCTCCACCACTTCCACCGGAAGCCCATTCCATACAGCCACCACCCTCTGAGTAAAGAAGTTACCCCTCATGTTACCCCTAAACTTTTGTCCCTCAATTCTGAAGCTATGTCCCCTTGTTGGAATCTTCCCCACTCTCAAAGGGAAAAGCCTACCCACGTCAACTCTGTCCGTCCCTCTTAAAATTTTAAAAACCTCTATCAAGTCCCCCCTCAACCTTCTACGCTCCAAAGAATAAAGACCCAACCTGTTCAACCTCTCTCTGTAGCTTATGTGCTGAAACCCAGGCAACATTCTAGTAAATCTCCTCTGTACCCTCTCCATTTTGTCGACATCCTTCCTATAATTTGGCGACCAGAACTGCACACCATACTCCAGATTCGGCCTCACCAATGCCCTGTACAATTTTAACATTACATCCCAACTTCTATATTCGATGCTCTGATTTATAAAGGCAAACATACCAAACGCCTTCTTCACCACCCTATCCACATGAGATTCCACCTTCAGGGAACAATGCACAGTTATTCCCAGATCCCTCTGTTCCACTGCATTCCTCAAATTCCTACCATTTACCCTGTACGTCCTATTTTGATTTGTCCTACCAAAATGCAGCAGACCTCACACTTATCAGCATTAAACTCCATCTGCCATCTTTCAGCCCACCCTTCCAAAAGGCCCAAGTCTCTCTGTAGACTTTGAAAATCTACTTCATTATTAACTACACCACCTATCTTAGTATCATCTGCATATTTACTAATCCAATTTGCCACACCATCATCCAGATCATTAATGTAAATGACAAACAACAGTGGACCCAACACAGATCCTTGGGGTACTCCATTAGACACTGGCCTCCAACCTGACATACAATTGTCAACCATTACCCTCTGGTATCTCCCATTCAGCCATTGTTGAATCCATCTTGCAACCTCACTATTAATACCCAACGATTTAACCTTCTTAATCAACCTTCCATGTGGAACCTTGTCAAATGCCTTACTGAAGTCCATATAGACAACATCCACAGCCTTGCCCTTATCAATTTCCCTGGTAACCTCTTCAAAAAATTCAAGAAGATTAGTCAAACATTTCCTTCCAGGCACAAATCCATGTTGACTGTTTCTAATCAGGCCTTGTTTATCCAAATAATTATATATATTGTCCCTAAGTATCTTTTCCATTAATTTTCCCACCACAGACGTCAAACTAACAGGTCTATAATTGCTAGGTTTACTTTTAGAACCTTTTTTAAACAAAGGCACAACATGCGCAATGCGCCAATCTTCCGGCACCATCCCCGTTTCTAATGACGTTTGAAATATTTCCGTCATAGCCCCTGCTATTTCTGCACTAACTTCCCTCAATGTCCTAGGGAATATCCTATCAGGACCTGGAGACTTATCCACTTTTATATTTTTCAAAAGTGTCCGTACCTCCTCTTCTTTAATCCTCATAATTTCCATCACTACTCTACTTGTTTCGCTTACCTCACATAATTCAATATCCTTCTCCTCGGTGAATACCGAAGAAAATAAATTGTTTAATATCTCCCCCATTTCTTCCGGCTCAGCACATAGCTGTCCACTCTGACTCTCTAATGGACCAATTTTATCCCTCGCTATCCTTTTGCTATTGACATATCTGTAGAACCCCTTGGGGTTTACTTTTACATTACTTGCCAAAGCAGCCTCATATCTTTTTTTCCCTTTTCTAATTTCCTTCTTAAGATTCCTTTTACATTCTTTATATTCCTCAAGAACCTCATTTACTCCCTGCCGCTTATATTTATTGTATAACTCCCTCTTTTTCCGAACCAAGAGTCCAATTTCCCTGGAAAACCACGGCTCTTTCAAATTATTATTCTTTCCTTTCCACCGAACAGGGACATAAAGACTCTGTACTCTCAAAATGTCACCTTTAAATATCCTCCATTTCTCTATTATATCCTTTTCATAAAACAAAAAGTCCCATTTCACTCCTTTTAAATCCTTTCTCATCTCCTCAAAATTAGCCTTTCTCCAATCCAAAATCTCAACCCGTGGTCCAGATTTGACCTTCTCCATAATTATATTGAAACTAAAATGGCATTGTGATCACTAGACCCAAAGTGCTCCTCAACACATACCTCCGTCACCTGACCCGTCTCATTTCCCAACAGGAGGTCCAACACTGCCCCCTTCTCTGGTAGGTACCTCTACGTATTGCTGCAAAAACTATCCTGCACACATTTTACAAACTCCAAACCATCCAGTCCTTTAACAGAATGTGATTCCCAGTCTATGTACGGAAAATTGAAATCACCCACAATCACTACTCTGTGCTTACTACTAATATCTGCTATCTCCTTACATATTTGCTCTTCCAATTCTCGTTCCCTATTTGGCGGTCTATAATACACCCCTATAAGTGTATTATAATACGGGACAGTTGGCAACCCTAGATATGGGCCAAGTGCGGGCAAATAGGACTAGCTTAGACGGGCATCTTGGTCAGTGTGGACGAGTTGGGCCGATGGGCCTGATTCCGTGCTCTATGATTCTATGCCGCCGTTACACAATAATAATGGCGTGAACACTTTTTCTACCAAGTACTCATGTGTCTTGGAAACAAAGCTCTTGTGATTAAGCCCCTTTTGCGATGCCTTTTTAATACCAACAGAGATAATAGCGAGAGGGCTCCCTACTCCCTGGACCGAGAGCATTTGTCCCTTCCACCCCACGTTTTCACAATGGCTTCTGGCGAGGCACGGGATAACGTGTAAATGTCTGTACCCTTCCTAAAGCCAGGAACATATGCGCAGGGCCCTGTGGTCAGGATCGAAGCCGCATCTCCGGCGGTGTAAGGCAGCAACTCTACCGCTGCGCCACCGCGTTGCCGATTTTTGTCGGAAGGACAAATGCAGGTTGTGGGCCCACTGAATCGCTAATCCACGGTCTCCTTCGAAATGGAATCTTTCATGCCCACAGAGCTCGGAGCCTTGCCCCTCGTGTGGAAGCTGGCAGCTCTGACAGCACAGACCCCACCCCCCTTCAGTCGCCCACCGCAGTGACAGCTACCACTTCTGCGCTCGCGTTTCTGAAGCGCTTGCGTTCGAACAGACTGCCTCTCCCTGGCACAGAACTACCAACGCTCCCGCATTTAGCAGGCCGCCATCTGTTACCCTTCATCTGCTGTGGGTTGAGTCGTCCTGTGGTTAACTCACGGCACCACACAATATTGCCGCTCTCCCTCCCTGGGAACGACAACCGCTGCAAGACTGCAATTTAATTAATGGACCAAAACACGAAGGGCAAAAACCACTGATGCTAACCGCAATCTGTTACTGCGTGCGTGCACGAACGAGCTGAGGGCTAATCATCAATTACATTACATGGAGCGAAATGGAATTTTACATCTGAGAAAGAAACCATTCAGTTCACTGCTGGCATGCAGGCTATTGTGATCCAGGAGAAGCCTTCTTCTCAATAACTCCACATGACCATATCTGTACAATCTCCATTTGATATGTGAGAGAGAGAGAGAGAGAGAGAGAGAGAGAGAGAGAGAGAGAGAGAGAGAGAGAGAAGAGAGAGAGAGAGGAGAGAGAGAGAGAGAGAGAGAGAGAGAGAGAGAGAGAGAGAGAGAGAGGAGAGAGAGAGAGAGAGAGAGAGAGAGAGAGAGAGAGAGAGAGAGAGAGAGAGAGAGAGAGAGAGAGAGAGAGGAAGAGAGAGAGAGAGAGAGAGAGAGAGAGAGAGAGAGAGAGAGAGAGAGAGAGAGAGAGAGAGAGAGAGAGAGAGAAGAGAGAGAGAGAGAGAGAGAGAGAGAAGAGAAGAAAGAGAGAAGAGAGAGAGAGAGAAAAAGAGAGAGACGAGAAAAAGAGAGAGAGATGAGTAGAGACCCAAGCCCAGAGAAGACACAAGAGCTGGGAGTAAGTTAAACTCAAAGAGGCTTTAACTAGAATCCCAATAAACAAGTACAAGGCTCAGCATGGGGGAGGGGGGGGGGGGGGGGAATCCTGAACAACACACATCTAAGCTCAGCGTGAGGGCGAAATCCAAGACAGAGCAAAGACAGAGACAAACATCAGCACTTAAATAGGGAACTCAATAGAATCAGAATCAGAATCAGAATTACCTTTATTTGTCATCCAAAAAACAAGTCTTTTGGACGAGATTTCGTCACCCACAGTCCAACAATAAGAGCAATAGAATAAGCAAATTACACAACCCCAACCAACACAAAACACACAAAAAAAAGATACATCCATCACAGTGAGTCTCCTCCAGTCCCCTCCTCACTGTGATGGAAGGCCAGAACGGTGACACAAATGATAATGACACACAGTCTGAAGAAGGGTCTCGACCCGAAACGTCACCCATTCCTTCTCTCCTGAGATGCTGCCTGACCTGCTGAGTTACTCCAGCATTTTGTGAATAAATACCTTCGATTTGTGCCGGCATCTGCAGTTATTTTCTTTTACACTTGACACACAGGTGAAATTACCTCAACATAATTGAACTCAAGACAACACAGTCTATGCCACAGATAGACACAAAATGCTGGAGTAACTCAGTGGCTGGGCAGCAT
>NC_135981.1:5096240-5210516 GCF_053455715.1 Rhinoraja longicauda | reverse complement strand
GGGTTGGACACGTTAGAGGCAGGAAACATGTTCCCAATGTTGGGGGAGTCCAGAACAAGGGGCCACAGTTTAAGAATAAGGGGTAGGCCATTTAGAACTGAGATGAGGAAAAACTTTTTCAGTCAGAGAGTTGTGAATCTGTGGAATTCTCTGCCTCAGAAGGCAGTGGAGGCCAATTCTCTGAATGCATTCAAGAGAGAGCTGCATAGAGCTCTTAAGGATAGCAGAGTCAGGGGGTATGGGGAGAAGGCAGGAATGGGGTACTGATTGAGAATGATCAGCCATGATCACATTGAATGGTGGTGCTGGCTCGAAGGGCCAAATTGCCTCCTCCTGCACCTATTGTCTATTGTCTATTGCTGCCTCACAGCGCCAGAGATCTGGGTTCGATCCCGACCGCGGGTGCTGTCTGTACAGAGTTTGTACGTTCCCCCCTGTGACCATGTGGGCTTTCTCCAGGTGCTCCGGTTTCCTCCCACACTCCGGAGACGCGCAGGTTTGGAGGTTAATCTGCCTTCTATAAATTGTCCCTCGCGTGCGGGACACGACAGGTAAACTGGTGATCGCTGGTCGGTACGGATCGGGGGGCCGAAGGGCCTGTTTCCATGTTGTATCTCTAATCTAAACTAACCTGACCTAAAGTGTCAGCAGCTCTTCCTACGATGTGGAAGAATTGCCTGTAAGTTCGCAGATCACAGAAGTTGGTCCATTGTGTCCACATCATTAAACGGAATAGAAATGTGCTCCATGAAACAATGGAACCCGCAGAGAGAGGCAGCGTGTTTCTTTTCCCTTGGACTGCTCCCACACACCAGATGGTTCAATATTCACAATACCTATGGTTATACATGATACAGATCTTTAAAGCTTACATACCCAATCTTGCACAAGCCACATTAGATTACAGACACAAGGAACTGCAGATGCAGGTGTGCAAAAAAACGACAAATTTTCCGGAGTAACTCCGTAAGTTCACAATTGTCTTTGTTAAAAATTGCAAATTGTCCCTGGTGTGTAGGATAGTGCCAGTGTACGGGGTGTGGACTCGGTGTTCGAAAGGCCTGTTTCTGCGCTCTGAAGTCTAAAGTTTAAAGTCCTGTCTGTCTACCCAGTCTATGCCAAACGAGAGAAACCGATAAGTTCACAGATATCATATCATATCATATATATACAGCCGGATACAGGCCTTTTTGGCCCTCCAAGTCCGTGCCGCCCAGCGATCCCCGTACATTAACACTATCCTACACCCACTAGGGACAATTTTTACATTTGCCCAGGCAATTAACCTACATACCTGTACGTCTTTGGAGTGTGGGAGGAAACCGAAGATCTCGGAGAAAACCCACGCAGGTCACGGGGAGAACGTACAAACTCCGTACAGTGCAGCACCCGTAGTCAGGATCGAACCTGAGTCTCCGGCGCGGCATTCGCTGTAAAGCAGCAACTCTACCGCTGCGCTACCGTGCCGCCCACACTTGCCATGTACTGGGGAGATTACTTGATGTGCCATAACCCGCAGACCAAGAGACATAGATGGGATAGACAGTCAGAACCTTTATCTCCCTTAGAGTGGAAATGCTCAAAGTGCAGATGGCAGAGCGTTAAGGTGAGAGGGGCAAAGTTTATTATCCGAATGGTGGCCGATTAGGAAAAGGGGAGATGCAACGAGACCTGGGTGTTGTGGTACACCAGTCATTGAAAGTAGGCATGCAGGTGCAGCAGGCAGTGAAGAAAGCGAATGGTATGTTGGCATTCACAGCGAGGGGATTTGAGTATAGGAGCAGGGAGGTTCTGCTGCAGTTGTACAGGGCATTGGTGAGACCACACCTGGAGTATTGCGTACAGTTTTGGTCTCCTAACCTGAGGAAAGACATTCTTGCCATAGAGGGAGTACAGAGAAGGTTCACCAGATTGATTCCTGGGATGGCAGGACTTTCATATGAAGAAAGACTGGATAGACTCGGCTTGTACTCGCTGGAATTTAGAAGATTGAGGGGGGATCTTATAGAAACTTACAAAATTCTTAAGGGGTTGGACAGGCTAGATGCAGGAAAATTGTTACCGATGTTGGGGAAGTCCAGAACAAGGGGTCACAGTTTAAGGAAAAGGGGGAAGTCTTTTAGGACCGAGATGAGAAAGTTTTTTTTCACACAGAGAGTGGTGAATCTGTGGAATTCTCTGCCACTGAGGGTAGTTGAGGCCAGTTCATTGGCTATATTTAAGAGGGAGTTAGATGTGGCCCTTGTGGCTAAAGGGATCAGGGGGTATGGAGAGAAGGCAGGTACGGGATACTGAGTTGGATGATCAGCCATGATCACATTGAATGGCCGAATGGACTCAAAGGGCCGAATGGCCTACTCCTGCACCTATTTTCTATGTTTCTATGTTTCTATGTTTCTAAAGGAGATGTGAAGGGCAAGTGTTTGTTTCACACAGAGAGTGGTGGGGGCCATGAGCTCGATTTGACCTCAGTGTAACTGAACCCGTACAAATATGGACTAATAATCTACCTACCAATGGGGGCATCATTAGGGTAGACAGAAAGAAACTGTTCCACGAGGTGGGAATGTCAAGGACTAGAGGGCGTAGCTTTCCGGGCGGCACGGTGGCGCAGCTGGTAGAGTTGCTGCCTTGCAGCGCCGGAGTCCCGGGTTCGATCCCGACTGAGGGTGCCGTCTGTACGGAGTCTGTGCGTTCTCCCCGTGACCTGCGTGGGTTTTGGAGTCACGGAGTGATGCAGTGTGGAAACAGGCCCTTCGGCCCAACTCGCCCACGCCGGCCAACATGTCCCAGCTGCACTATTCCCTAGTGGATTTTCTCCGAGATCTTTGGTTTCCCCCCACACTCCAAAGACGTACAGGTATGTAGGTTAATTGGCTCGGTGTTGGTGAAAAAAATTTGCCCCTAGTGTGTGTAGGATAGTGTTAATGTGCGGGGTTCGCTTGTCGGCGTGGCAGGACCTTTTTCTGCGCTGTAACTCTAAAACTGTAGACTGTGCCTTTGATTGTCTTTTGCACTGTTATGGTCATCTTGGATTACAGGTATTAATTTACAGTATTATTTATCATATGTGTGTGTGTGTGTGTGTGTGTGTTACTGCGTTCACAGGATTGATAAACTGTAGCAAGGACTTCATAGCTCGTTGTCAGTACATAGACATTTAAACACTCTCGACTGATTGAGAATGATCAGCCATAATCACATTGAATGGCGGTGCTGGATCGAAGGGCCGAATGGCCTCCTCCTGCACCTATTGTCTATTGTCTATTGTCTATTGTCTATTGTCTATTGACTCTCAGCCTGAGATACTGGAATAAGCTGCTTCACAACAGCACCCTCAATGCAAGTTTGAGTTGGATGTAGCTCTTCGGGCTAATGGAATCAAGGGATTATGGGGAGAAAGCAGGAACGGGGGTACTGATCCTGGACGATCAGCCATGATCATATTGAATGGTGGTGCTGGCTCGAAGGGCCGAATGGCCTACTCCTGCACCTATTTTCTATGTAAAACTAAAAACTAAAACCTTTAAGGTGTGTGGGGCAGGATTTCTTTACACAGAGAGTGGTGGGTGCCTTAAACACGCTGCCCGTGTTGATGGTGGAGGCACGTAAAATGGTGGCATTTACGAGGCTTTCAAGTCGGCTCAGATATGCAGGGAATGGAGTGGTATGGATTATGTGCAGGGCAGACAATAGTCGGTCTTGGCATCATGTACAGCATGGAAAATGTGAGGCCGAAGGGCCTGTTTCTGTGCCGTGCTGGTTCCGTGTTCTATGTTCTAAGTGCTGACAGTGATCAGACGAGATAGATCTTTTTCACCTGGTTGGACATAATGAGACAGAAGACTTCTCTCTGAAATCCTAATGGGCAAATGTTGAAGGCAATAAAATGATGATTTATGTCCGAAGGTGATGCTTCCTCAAGAAATGGTGATTTATTATTTTTTAAATGTCTTTCACTTTGTCAGCGATTTTACTCCTCAAACAGAACAGAGAACTTAGAACATTGATACAGCGCTCGTGGCCAGGATCGAACCCAGGTCCCTGGTGCTGGAAGGCAGCAACTCTACCGCTGCGCCACCGCGCCAAATTCCAGTGTGTGTCAACATTTTGGATAGAGTGTTACTCTGGATAGAATCTACTCCACCCTTTCAATCACGGCTGATCTATCTCTCCCTCATAACCCCATTCTCCTGCCTTCTCCTCATAACCTCTGACACCCGCACTAATCAAGAATCTATCTATCTCTGCCTTATATACACATATATCCACTGACTTTGCCTCCACAGCCTTCTTTGGCAAAGAATTCCACAGATTCACCACCCTCTGATTAAAGAAATTCCTCCTCATCTCCTTCCTAAAGGAATACTCTTTAATTCTGAGGCTGTGACCTCTGGTCCTAGTCTTTCCCGCTAGTGGAAACATCCTCTCCACATCCACTCGATCCAAGCCACTCTCTCCTTTACAGTTTTCTCCCCCCCCCCCCCCCCCCCCCCACTCTAATCAGTCTGAGTAAGGGTCCTGACCTGAAACATCACCGCTCCATTCCTTCCACAGATGCTGCCTGACCTACTGAGTTCCTCCAGTGCTTAGTCTTGTACTCTTAAACCATACCCGCTACACCAGGTCTCATCTATGAAGTCCCATTCAGTGCTACGCAGTTAACTGCACGGTGGCGCAGCGGTAGAGTTGCTGCCTCACAGCGCCAGAGACCCGGGTTCGATCCTGACTACGGGGTGCTGTCTGTACGGAGTTTGCACGTTCTCCCCGTGACCTGTGTGGATTTTCTCCAGGTCCTCCAGTTTCCTCCCACACTCCAAAGATTTCGTTTTGGAGGTTAATTTGGCTTCTGTAAAGTTGTCTCCACTACGTAGGATATAACATAGCACATGGGTGATCGCAGGTCGGCATGGGCTTGGTGGGCTGAAGGGCCTGTTCCAACGCTGTATCACTAAACTAAACTAAACTTAAAATGTATCTGGGGGGGGGAGAATAAAATTAGACGCAATTTGCCGGGATGCATACCTGTTTTATAGTCTTATTCACAAAATGCTGGAGTAACTCAGCAGGTCAGGCAGCATCTCAGGGGAGAAGGAATGGGTGACGTTTCGGGTCGAGACCCTTCTTCAGTTTGAAGAAGGGTCTCGACCCGAAACGTCACCCATTCCTTCTCCCCTGAGATGCTGCCTGACCTGCTGAGTTACTCCAGCATTTTGTGAATAAATACCTTCGATTTGTACCAGCATCTGCAGTTATTTTCTTATACTATATGTTTTATAGTCTTGGTAAGAGATATCATACGTTCATAAGTGATAGGAGCAGAATGAGGCCATTCGGCCCATCAAGTCCACTCTGCCATTCAATCGTGGCTGCTCTATCTTTCCCTCTCAACCCCATTCTCCTGCCTTCTCCCCATAACCCCTGACACCCGCACTAATCATTGATGGTTATCAGACATAATCCCAGAGTAGATGGGAGGGCTAAGAATATTGTTGAAACAGCTAATCTGTCGAAGTGGATTATTTTAAAAAAAACCTTAAATATCAAATCTCTTCAGAGAGATGTAAACTGTTTCGCACAGTATTCAAGGCTTAGATATTAAAATGCCAGAAGCATCAAGTGTGTCATCAATTCTGGTACCTTTTAAACAGATTTAGCACAATAATATCTTTATTCTCATGAGGCTTACCGGATGAAAACTTTTTTTTTTTTTTTTAATAAACAGCACGAATACCCACTCGACTTTGGGTCTTTAATGCAGTTTGAATCTTTGCCTGTGACAGGCATGATGAAAAATTGGAAGTTGGATGTCATGAATTTAATAATCTGCCTGGATAAAAGGCGCTTCTGCACATAAATTTACACAGATTAGAAAACAAAGTCAGCAAACCCCTGGGACTTTCACTCCTGCACAGACTCCAGACGTTAGACTTTGGAGATGCAGTGTGGAAACGGGCCCTTCGGCCCATCGAGTCCACGCTGGCCAACAATCCTACACACTCGGAATCCTACACTGGCACTATCCTACACACTCACAACAATTCACAATTTTACTGAAGCTAATTAACCGACAAACCTGTTTGTCTTTGGAGTGTGGGTGGGAAACCGGAGCACCCGGAGAAAACCCACACAATCACGGGGAGAACGTACAAACTCCGTACAGGCAAGCACCCGCAGTCAGGATCGGACCCGGGTCCCTGGCGGTATAGGGCAGCAACTCTAACGATGCTCCACCATTCGTACAGCATGGTACGAAGTCAGCATCAGGTTCAACAACTCTTCCCTGAGGAGGGCTTTGCCCACCATGGCTTGGGTGACCAAGTTATTCTCACTGCCCCATTGTTTCCACAGTAGACTAAGGGCAGCACAGCTGGTAAAGCTGCTGCCTCTTAGCACCAGAGACCAAGGTTGACTGCCCAGGCAGTTGGAGCTCAAAGAAGCAGCATTAACCACACGTTAACCCTATCATAGCCCCTTACAACCATTGGAAGCCTCTTTGTATTTGGGCAAACTCAAATCTGCCCTGACACCTCCTGACACCTCCTCTAAGAAGGGTCTCGACCCGAAACGTCACCCATTCCTTCTCTCCCGAGATGCTGCCTGACCTGCTGAGTTACTCCAGCATTTTGTGAATACCTCCTCTAAGACTGCCTCTTCCCAGACATGTCGTTTTCACACCTTACCCTTCCATGTCTCTAGACTCCCTCTCCCCTGACTCTCAGTCTGAAGAAGGGTCTCAACCTGAAACGTCACCCATTTCGTCTCTCCAGAGATGCTGCCTGTCCCGCTGAGTTACTCCAGTATTTTGTGGCTATCATCGGTGTATCAAACCAGCATCTGCACTTCCTTCCCACACAAATCAGATCTAGTGTGTGTAAGCTCCCTCTTATGGTGACTTCTTCCCCTGACTACAGAAACATCCTGATTTTGCAACTCTCTCTCTCTCTCTCTCTCTCTCTCTCTCTCTCTCTCTCTCTCTCTCTCTCTCTCTCTCTCTCTCTCTCTCTCTAGAGGTAAAAGAGCCATTAGGAGGCAGTGATCACAACATGATAAGTTTTACTCTGCAAATGGAAAGGCAGAAGGGAAAATCGGAAGTGTCGGTATTACAGTATAGCAAAGGGGATTACAGAGGCATGAGGCAGGAGCTGGCCAAAATTGATTGGAAGGAGGCCCTAGCAGGGAAGACGGTAGAACAGCAATGGCAGGTATTCTTGGGAATAATGCAGAGGTTGCAGGATCAATTTATTCCAAAGAGGTGGAAAGACTCTAAGGGGAGTAAGAGACACCTGTGGCTGACGAGGGAAGTCAGGGACAGCATAAAAATTAAGGAGAGGAAGTATAACATAGCAAAGAAGAGTGGGAAGCCAGAGGATTGGGACTCTTTTAAAGAGCAACAAAAGTTAACTAAAAAGGCAATACGGGGAGAAAAGATGAGGTACGAGGGTAAACTAGCCAATAATATAAAGGAGGATAGCAAAAGTTTTTTTAGGTACGTGAAGAGGAAAAAAATAGTCAAGGCAAATGTGGGTCCCTTGAAGACAGAAGCAGGGGAATTTATTATGGGGAACAAAGAAATGGCAGACGAGTTAAACCGTTACTTTGGATCTGTCTTCACTGAGGAAGATACACACAATCTCCCAAATGTTCTAGGGGCCGGAGAACCTAGGGTGATGGAGGAACTGAAGGAAATCCACATTAGGCAGGAAATAGTTTTGGGTAGACTGATGGGACTGAAGGCTGATAAATCCCCAGGGCCTGATGGTCTGCATCCCAGAGTACTTAAGGAGGTGGCTCTAGAAATAGTGGAAGCATTGGAGATCATTTTTCAATGTTCTATAGATTCAGGATCAGTTCCTGTGGATTGGAGGATAGCAAATGTTATCCCACTTTTTAAGAAAGGAGGGAGAGAGAAAACGGGTAATTATAGACCAGTTAGTCTGACATCAGTGGTGGGGAAGATGCTGGAGTCAATTATAAAAGACGAAATTGCTGAGCATGTGGATAGCAGTAACAAGATCATTCCGAGTCAGCATGGATTTACGAAGGAGAAATCATGCTTGACAAATCTACTGGAATTTTTTGAGGATGTAACTAGGAAAATTGACAAGGGAGAGTCAGTGGATGTGGTGTACCTCGACTTTCAGAAAGCCTTCGACAAGGTCCCACATAGGAGATTAGTGGGCAAAATTAGGGCACATGGTATTGGGGGTAGGGTACTGACATGGATAGAAAATTGGTTGACAGACAGAAAGCAAAGAGTGGGGATAAATGGGTCCCTTTCGGAATGGCAGGCAGTGACAAGTGGGGTACCGCAAGGTTCGGTGCTGGGACCCCAGCTATTTACGATATACATTAATGACTTAGACGAAGGGATTAAAAGTACCATTAGCAAATTTGCAGATGATACTAAGTTGGGGGGTAGTGTGAATTGTGAGGAAGATGCAATAAGGCTGCAGGGTGACTTGGACAGGTTGTGTGAGTGGGCGGATACATGGCAGATGCAGTTTAATGTAGATAAGTGTGAGGTTATTCACTTTGGAAGCAAGAATAGAAAGGCAGATTATTATCTGAATGGTGTCAAGTTAGGAGGAGGGGGAGTTCAACGAGATCTGGGTGTCCTAGTGCATCAGTCAATGAAAGGAAGCATGCAGGTACAGCAGGCAGTGAAGAAAACCAATGGAATGTTGGCCTTCGTAACAAGAGGAGTTGAGTATAGGAGCAAAGAGGTCCTTCTACAGTTGTACCGGGCCCTGGTGAGACCGCACCTGGAGTACTGTGTGCAGTTTTGGTCTCCAAATTTGAGGAAGGATATTCTTGCTATGGAGGGCGTGCAGCGTAGGTTCACTAGGTTAATTCCCGGAATGGCGGGACTGTCGTATGTTGAAAGGCTGGAGCGATTGGGCTTGTATACACTGGAATTTAGAAGGATGAGGGGGGATCTTATTGAAACATATAAGATAATTAGGGGATTGGACACATTAGAGGCAGATAACATGTTCCCAATGTTGGGGGAGTCCAGAACAAGGGGCCACAGTTTAAGAATAAGGGGTAGGCCATTTAGAACGGAGATGAGGAAGAACTTTTTCAGTCAGAGGGTGGTGAAGGTGTGGAATTCTCTGCCTCAGAAGGCAGTGGAGGCCAGTTCGTTGGATGCTTTCAAGAGAGAGCTGGATAGAGCTCTTAAGGATAGTGGAATTAGGGGGTATGGGGAGAAGGCAGGAACGGGGTACTGATTGAGAGTGATCAGCCGTGATCGCATTGAATGGCGGTGCTGGCTCGAAGGGCTGAATGGCCTACTCCTGCACCTATTGTCTATTGTCTATTGTCTATTGTCTCTCTCTCTCTCTCTCTCTCTCTCTCTCGCTCTCTCTCTCTCTCTCTCTCTCTCTCTCTCTCTCTCTCTCTCTCTCTCTCTCTCTCTCTGTCTCTCCCTCTCTCTGTCTCTCACTCTCAATCTCCCTCTCCCCCTTTCTCCCGTGCTCTCTTTCTCTTTCTCTTTCTCTTTCTCTTTCTCGTTCTCGTTCTCTCTGTCTCTCTTTCTCTTTCTCGTTCTCTCTGTCTCTCTTTCTCTTTCTCGTTCTCTCTGTCTCTCTTTCTCTTTCTCTTTTTCTTACTCTTTCCTTTTCCCTTTCCCTTTCTCTTTCTCTTTCTCTTTCTCTTTCTCTTTCTCTTTCTCTTTCTCTTTCTCTTTCCCTTTCTCTTTCTCTTTCTCTTTCTCGTTCTCGTTCTCGTTCTCGTTCTCGTTCTCGATCTCTTTCTCATTCTCTGTCTGTTTTCTCTTTTTCTCCTTCTCCTTCTCTCTCTCTCTCTCTCTCTCTCTCTCTCTCTCTCTCTCTCTCTCTCTCTCTCTCTCTCTCTCTCTCTCTCTCTCTCTCTCTCTCTCTCTCTCTCTCTCTCTCTCTCTCTCTCTCTCTCTCTCTCTCTCTCTCTCTCTCTGTCTCTCCCTCTCTCTGTCTCTCACTCTCAAACTCCCTCTCCCCCTTTCTCCCGTGCTCTCTTTCTCTTTCTCTTTCTCGTTCTCGTTCTCTCTGTCTCTCTTTCTCTTTCTCTTTCTTGTTCTCTCTGTCTCTCTTTCTCTTTCTCTTTCTTGTTCTCTCTGTCTCTCTTTCTCTTTCTCTTTCTTGTTCTCTCTGTCTCTCTTTCTCTTTCTCTTTCTCGTTCTCTCTGTCTCTCTTTCTCTTTCTCTTTCTCGTTCTCTCTGTCTCTCTTTCTCTTTCTCTTTCTCGTTCTCTCTGTCTCTCTTTCTCTTTCTCTTTTTCTTACTCTTTCCTTTTCCCTTTCCCTTTCCCTTTCTCTTTCTCTTTCTCTTTCTCTTTCTCTTTCTCGTTCTCGTTCTCGTTCTCGTTCTCGTTCTCGTTCTCGTTCTCGTTCTCGTTCTCTTTCTCATTCTCTCTGTCTGTTTTCTCTTTTTCTCTTTCTCTTTCTCGTTCTCCTTCTCTTTCTCTCGAGACGCGAGAGAAAACAATGTTTACTGAGAAGCTTTCTCAGTGGCGGGGGAGCCTGCCACAAGGGGAGGTTCAGGTTTAGTTCAGTTCAGTTCGGTTTAGTTCATTGTCCGGTGCACCGAGGTACAGTGTAAAGCTTTTGTTGCGTATTATCCAGTCAGCAGAAAGACATGATTACAATCGAGCCATTCACAGTGTATAGATACATGATAAGGGAATAACGTTTAGTGCGAGGTAAAGCTAGTAAAGTCCGATCAAGGGCAGTCCGAGGGTCACCATTGAGGTGGGTAGTAGTTCAGCACTGCTCTCTGGTAGTGGTAGGGAGCACTCACCTTTCCTGGACCATTGTCTGTTACTCCCATTAACACCACACATGAAACACCCATTTATTTCGCTCCATTTAATCTGCAGTACAGAATTATAATAAGCTGCTCGGTGAACCTGGTGAGTTTAACAGCACCAGGAAACATAGCTTAACAGCTCCAGCCACAAACTCACCCTACCTGGACGAACTTAGCGGGCCGGGCAGCATCTGCATAGGGGAAACGACAGGGGACATTTTAGGTCCCTGCCCTTAGAGTCATAGAGTGATACAGCGTGAAAACAGGTCCTTCGTCCCAACTTGCCCACAACGACCAACACGTCCCAGCTACACTAGTCCCACCTGCCCGCATATGGCCCATGTCCCTCCAAACCTGTCCTATCCATGTACCTGTCCAATTGTTTCTTAAACGTTGCAATAGTCCTAGCCTCAACTACCCCCTCCGGCAGCTCGTTCCGTACACCCACCACCCTGTGTGTGAAAAAGTTACCTCTCAGATTTTTATTAAATGTTTTCCCCCTCACCTTAAAACCTATGCCCTCTGGTTCCCGATTCCCCTACTCTGGGCAAGAGATTCTGTGCATCTACCCGATCTATTCCTTTCATGATTTTGTGCACCTCTGTAAGATCACGCCTCATCCTCCTGCGCTCCATGGAATAGAGTCCCAGCCTGCTCAACCTCCCACTGTAGCCCAGACCCTCGAGTCCTGGCAACATCCTCGTGAACCTTCTGCAGACGGATGGAGACGAGTGGAGATAGCTGGTGGAAGATGAGAGGAAGAGAGTGGGACAAGACCTGGCAAGTGCTTGATCTACTGAGTTAGTGTTTTATAATTGACCTCAATGATCTGCACTGGAAAGAAATCTGTGACATGCTTCCCATTATCATCTGAGAGAAACAAAGAGGAAAGCAGGCTTTATTTTTGCAGATCCTTCAGTGAAAACCACCTTATAATCACGGTGATGGAGTTGCTGTCTAACAGCGCCAGAGACCCGGGTTTGATCCTGACTACGGGTGCTGTCTGAATGGAGTTTGTACGTTCTCCCCGTGACCACACGGGTTTTCCCCGGGTGCACCGGTTTCCTCCCACTTTCCAAAAACGTACAGGTTTGTAGGTTAATTTGGCTTCGGTTAAAAATAAATTGTAAATTGTCCCGTGTGTTGGGAATGTAGTGAAATGCCAGTGTGTGGGGGGATCGCTGGTCGGCACGGACTGGGGGGGGCCGCAGGGCCTGTTTCCATGCTGTATCTCTAAACTACACAAAACTAAATCCTGCCCTTCCTCACCAGTGCACCAGCCTCCTTAAATACCACCAAGTCCAAGGAGCTGATCATCAACTTCCGTAGGTCACACAACGGGGAATACGCCCCGATCTTTATCAATGGGGGCAGTGTGGAGAGAGTGTCCAGCTTCAAGTTTCCGGGCACTCACATTTCGGAGGACCTCACATGGTCCACTAACACCGCTGCGCTGGTCAAGAAGGCACAGCAATGACTGTTGTAGAACTAAGAACACTGAACAAGTCTGGTCTACCCCAACAGCTGCTGACGACCTTCTACCGCTGCACCATAGAGAGCATCCTAACGCATGGCATCCCTGTGTGGTACCTCAGCTGCACGGAGGCAGAAAGGAAAGCTCTACAGCGGGTAGTCCATAGAGCTCAGAGGACCATCTGAACACAGCTACCAGCCTTGGAGGGCATCTACAACACACGATGCCTCAGAAAAGCCACCAGCATCCACAAAGACTCTTCACACCCCTGCAACAGTCTGTTCGAACTTCTACCATCGGGCAGATGATACAAAGCCTTCTACGCCCGCACCTCCAGACTCAGGAACAGCTTCATCCCCAGGGCCATAGCTGCTATGAACCGGTCCTGCTGAGCCGGATGGTCACATCGCACAGTGAACCGGCACAGATCTACTTGCACTTTATTCTGTTTTAAAACTGTTACAATTTGTTTCATTGGGTTGTTTAAATTAATACTGACTAGCTAATTAAATTATTGCATCATATGGGAGGCGCATTCCCAATCTCGTTGTACCCCAGTACAATGACAATAAAGATATTATGGCGAGTCCGAAACTTGTTGGTTGTAGAAGAAGTTTATTGCAGCCGCAATATTCGAATACAGAGTTAAACAACAAGGTACAGGACAACCAATACAAACTTACTGTCTTCCTTGAAGACTTCGCCGAACTGACTAAATCGGGCGCCAAACGCGCACCTGACATCGCTGGCCAATCAGCGATGTCGCTCCCTGGACCAATCCCCACGGTCGCGTTCCCACGTGACCTCGCTGGCCAATCCGAGGGTTCGATGACCTGGACCATTCTCTATGGTCGCTACATGACCCCCCCCCAGAACCCGAGGTGCGGAACCTAGCTGGGAGCCGGATTTCGCGACCATAACGAGTACGGAGAGGGACAGCCTGAACCACAGGAGCCGGAGGTTCCGGACTTGGCGGAACAGCCGGAACGAGAGGTTCTGGAGGAACTACCGGAACGGGGGGTCCTGGAGGAACTGCCGGAACGGGGGGTCCTGGAGGAACTGTCGGAACGGGGGGTTCCGGACTGTGCGGAACTAACGGAGGTTGGCCTCTCCTAGGGGTTTGACCGACCAGGACTGGTTGATCCGGGTCCAAATGGGCAGGTTTGAGCCGGGACACCGAGACAAGCTCACGCTTGCCGCACATGTCTAAGGTGAAGGTAGCCGTTCCCTTACGTAAAACCCGGAACGGCCCTTGATAGACCCTCTGCAACGGGGCGCGATGGGCATCTTTGCGCAGAAAAACAAAATCACAGTCCTTCAGGGAAGACGGTTCATGTACCATGGGACACCCATGACGTGAAGTCGGAACTGGAGCCAGGGAGCCCACCCGTTCCCGGAGAGATGCTAACACTGATGGGACTGTAGGGAGCAGGTCTGAAGGGTCCGGAAACAGATCTCCGGGTACTCGAAGTGTCGAGCCATATACTAGCTCTGCGGACGACGCACCGAGATCTGGCTTAGGAGCAGTCCGGATGCCCAAAAGAACCCAAGGGAGTTGGTCTACCCAGTCTGGGCCTTCAAGCCTTGCACTGAGGGACGCCTTAAGTTGGCGGTGGAACCTTTCTACGAGTCCATTTGCCTGGGGGTGATATGCAGTCGTGGGTTGTAACTTGGACCCGTACAGTTCTGCCAGCGCGGCCCAGAGGGACGAAGTGAACTGTGGCCCTCTGTCAGTGGTAATAACTGCCGGGACCCCGAAACGAGCTACCCAATGAAGGGCCAAAGTCCTAGCACAAGACGCTGACGAAATATCAGACAATGGGAAAGCCTCTGGCCACCGGGTGAACCGATCCACCACCGTTAGGAGGTGGGTGTAGCCCCGGGAGGAAGGCAAAGGCCCGACCAAATCCACGTGTATGTGGAAAAAACGAACAGCCGGGACCTCGAAATCCTGTACGGGGGGCTGGACGTGGCGCTGGACTTTAGCGGTCTGACAGGGCACGCAGGAACGTGCCCACACCGCTACCTGTTTCCGCAGGCCATGCCAGACAAACCTCGCTGCTACCAAGGCAGAGGTGGAGCGGATGGACGGGTGCGCCAGCCCATGAATGGCATCGAAAACCCGGCGCTGAAGGGAGGGTGGTACTACCGGCCTGGGACGGGGAAGAGAAACATCGCACCAGACTTTCGTGCCCTCCGACCCACAAGCCACCTGGGCCAACTTCAATCCCGAAGTGGTGGACTGGTAAGCCGAAGCGGTATCCGCCAGGAGCTGTGCCTCCGCAAGCTCCTGGGGATCCACTTCGCAGTCCACCGCCGAAATAGGGGGAAAAGCAGGTCTAGACAGGGCGTCAGCAACGGCATTAAGCTTACCCGCGACATGACGGACATCGGTGGTAAATTCGGAGATAGCAGTCAGGTGCCGCTGCTGGCGGGCCGACCATGGGTCAGACAATTTCAAAAAAGCAAATGTTAATGGCTTGTGGTCCGTAAATGCCACAAATGGGCGGCCCTCGAGGAAGTACCTGAAATGACGAACAGCTAAATAGAGAGCCAGAAGCTCTCGGTCAAATGCGCTATATTTCAGCTCGGCCGAATTTAGTTGCCGGCTGAAAAACGCTAAAGGCTGCCAACGGCCACCGACCTGCTGCTCCAGAACCCCGCCCACCGCCACGTCAGAGGCGTCAACCGTCAGGGCCGTGGGGGCGGAGGGGCTCGGATGGACCAACATGGTGGCGTCTGCCAAGGCTGCCTTAGCTGCTGTAAAAGCCGACTCTGCGGTCGGGGACCACAACAACTCTACCGGATTCCCTGCAAGGCATTGGAAAAGCGGGCGCATGATTCGCGCCGCTGCCGGAACGAATCTATGGTAGAAATTAACCATGCCTACGAACTCCTGCAGCCCTTTTACTGTGGTGGGCCTGGGAAATGCCCGGATAGCCTCCACCTTCTCGGGCAAAGGGGAGGCGCCGGCAGGAGTAATTCTGTGCCCTAGAAAATCAAGAGCAGGCAGGCCGAATTGACATTTGGAGGGTTGGATAATGAGCCCGTGGTCTTGGAGCCGCTGGAACACGGTCCGCAAATGGGCCTGGTGTTCCTGCACTGAGGGGCTGGCGACCAGGATGTCGTCTAAATAAATAAACAAAAAGGGTAAACCCCGGCCCACGCGGTCCATCAGTCGCTGGAAAGCCTGTGCCGCGTTCTTTAAACCGAAAGGCATACGCAACCATTCAAACAACCCGAACGGAGTAATAGTTGCAGTTTTCTGTATGTCCTCCGGTCGCACCGGAATCTGATGGTATCCTCGCACCAAATCGATTTTGGAAAACACCACCGCTCCTTCCAGCCCAGATGAAAAATCCTGTAGGTGCGGTATGGGGTAGCGATCAGCCGTGGTGACAGCATTGAGACGCCGATAATCGCCACATGGTCTCCACCCCCCAGATGCCTTGGAGACCATGTGTAACGGCGAGGCCCACGGGCTGTCAGACTGACGGACAATTCCCATTTCCTCCATCTTCCTGAACTACGCCCTTGCCACCACCAGTTTGTCTGGCGGTAGTCTCCTGGCCCGAGCGAAAACGGGAGGGCCTTCGGTGCGGATGTGATGGACCACACCGTGCTTAGCCGAAGGTGTGTCAAAACGTTGGACGAGCAGCTCTGGAAACTCTGCCAGAATCGCAGCATACGAGTCGGGGGCCGCGACGACGGCCTGGACAGTAGGGCTGGGCGAGGAGGCGATTGTCGGAGCGACGTGCTCATCTTCGGCAGAGGGTCGGAGGTCGTTACCGCGGACATCAGGAACCAGTGAAAAAGCCCAGAGAAAATCTGCGCCCAGGATCGCTTGTTTGACGTCGGCTATGATGAATGGCCATTCGTACGTGCGGAGGCCTAACACAAGGGACATCTTCCGTGTACCGAAAGTGCGAATTGGACTGCCATTAACCGCGATGAGGGTGGGACCTGTCTTACCCGATCTGGTTTCGAGGTCGGTCGGCGGCACTATGCTGACGATGGCTCCCGTGTCTACCAAAAATTCTGTGTCCGTGAATCGATCATGGACATAGAGGCGCCGGTTCTGGCCAATCGTAACTGCCCCTATGTACGATCGGCCGAGGCATTTCCCGCGAAGGTACAAGGCAAACGACAGTTGCGGGATTCGTTACCCCATCGTAGGTGATAATAGCACCAGCCGCGCTTGTGCGGATCTTTTTGGCGGGCTTTCGGAGAATTGGCGGGAGACGTGGCGCCATCTTGCCGTCGCTGTGGCGTGGTCGCCGATGTCGAGACTTTGTTGATTGAAACACTTGCCTTGTTTTTTGCCGCTATGAGCGCGTCCGCTTTCGCTGCATATGCTTCGGGGTCCTTAAAAGAACAATCCGTGAGCAGCAGTCGGACATCCTCGGGAAGTTTCTCGCGGAATGCCTGTTCAAACATAGGGCAATCCGTATGCTCACCGGCTAGCATCATCATTTCGGCCATGAGGACGGAAGGCAGTTGGTCTCCAAGACCCGGTAGGTGCAGAAGTTTTGCCGCACCACCATGCTTATTAAACCCGAAGGTTCGCAGTAATACCTTCTTCATGGCCTCGTACTTGTTCTCCGCAGGTGGATTCACGATGAACCGCATCACGCGCTTGGTTGTGTCCAGCGATAGAGCGCTGACGAGGTGGTAGTACATCGTGGATTCGTCCGACACCTTCTTTATCTGAAATTGAGCGTCGGTGTGGATAAACCAAGCTTGCGGTGCGTGCGTCCAAAACAACGGAAGATGAACGCTTGCC
This sequence comes from Rhinoraja longicauda, assembly GCF_053455715.1. NCBI lineage: Eukaryota > Metazoa > Chordata > Chondrichthyes > Rajiformes > Arhynchobatidae > Rhinoraja > Rhinoraja longicauda. The sequence continues at coordinate 5,193,473 of NC_135981.1, read as the reverse complement.
GCGCTTGACTCCGGTGTGCCCTGCTCGGTCATCGTCAACGAGGCGTCGGGTTCCTGCTCAGTCGGTGATCGTCCAGATCACGTCGGGGTCACCAATATGGCGAGTCCGAAACTTGTTGGTTGTAGAAGAAGTTTATTGCAGCCGCAATATTCGAATACAGAGTTAAACAACAAGGTAAGGGACAACCAATACAAACTTACTGTCTTCCTTGAAGACTTCGCCGAACTGACTAAATCGGGCGCCAAACGCGCACCTGACATCGCTGGCCAATCAGCGATATCGCTCCCTGGACCAATCCCCACGGTCGCGTTCCCACGTGACCTCGCTGGCCAATCCGAGGGTTCGACGACCTGGACCATTCTCTATGGTCGCTACAATATATTGTATTATATTGTATTGTTCTCGATCCAGGTTTAGTTTAGTTTTGTTTAGAGATACAGCGCGGAAACTGGCCCTTCGGCCCACCGGGACCGCACCGACCAGCGATCCCCGCACATTAACACTATCCTACACACACCAGGGACAATGTACACTTATACCAAGTCAATAAACCTACAAACCTGCACGTCTTTGGAGTGTGGGAGGAGACCGGAGCACCCGGAGAAAACCCACGCAGGTCACGGGGAGAACGTGCAAACTCCATACAGACAGCACCCGTAGATGGGATCGAACCTAGGTCTCTGGCGCTGTAAGGCAGCAACTCTACCGCTGCGCCACCGGGCCGCTGGTCCCCGGAGCGGGGATTGAACCCACAACATTCTGACTCCAAGGTGATTGTACCACCCATAGAGACGCAGCTGTCAGAGTATCCAATGCAACCAAAATATCCAAGGGCCGAATGGCCTCCTCCTGCACCTATTTTCTATGTTTCTATGCAACCTGATGATGCAGGACCTCTCTACTCATCTCTCTAATTTGAAACTGTGCCCCAAATGTCATCCCTGGGGAACTGTAACTGTGCAGTTTTAATGATTTGTCAAAAATTATTTAAGGAAAATAACGGTTGCTTTTTGTATAATTATGGAGTGTTGTTCACTGCAGCTGGGCAGAGATATTAATCATTTTTTCCTGGTTTGTTATTTCTTTCTTTTTGCAGAATGTTCCGGATAATTTTAGCTCCGAGTTTTGAGCATCGAGGTAACCAAATAAGGCTGTACTTGTTAAAGGGTTCACATGCATGGTTGAAATCAAGAATGCCATCAGCAGATGAAAGGCGGAGAGATAGAGTGGGGGAGTAGCAGGGGGTGAACAGAGCGCTGGATCGCATAGAAACATAGAAACATAGAAACATAGGTGCAGGAGTAGGCCATTCGGCCCTACGAGCCTGCACCGCCATTCAATATGATCATGGCTGATCATCCAACTCAGTATCCCGTACCTGCCTTCTCTCCATACCCCCTGATCCCTTTAGCCACAAGGGCCACATCTAACTCTCTCTTAAATATAGCCAATGAACTGGCCTCAACTACCTTCTGTGGCAGAGAATTCCACAGATTCACCACTGTCTGCGTGAAAAAAGACTTTCTCATCTCGGTCCTAAAAGACTTCCCCCTTATCCTTAAACTGTGATCCCTTGTTCTGGACTTCCCCAACATCGGGAACAATCTTCCTGCATCTAGCCTGTCCAACCCCTTAAGAATTTTGTAAGTTTCTATAAGATCCCCCCTCAATCTTCTAAATTCCAGCGAGTACAAGCCAAGTCTATCCAATCTTTCTTCATATGAAAGTCCTGCCATCCCAGGAATCAATCTGGTGAACCTTCTCTGCACTCCCTCTATGGCAAGAATGTCTTTCCTCAGATTAGGAGACCAAAACTGTACGCAATACTCCGGGTGTGGTCTCACCAATGCCCTGTACAACTGTAGCAGAATCTCCCTGCTCCTATACTCAAATCCCCTCGCTATGAATGCCAACATACCATTCGCTTTCTTCACTGCCTGCTGCACCTGCATGCCTACTTTCAATGACTGGTGCACCACGACACCCAGGTCTCGTTGCATCTCCCCTTTTCCTAATCGGCCACCATTCAGATAATAGTCTGCTTTCCTGTTCTTCCCACCAAAGTGGATAACCTCACATTTATCTACATTATACTGCATCTGCCATGCATTTGCCCACTCACCTAACCTATCCAAGTCACGTTGCAGCTCTTAAGGGCTAACGGAATCAAGGGATATGGGGAGAAAGCAGAAACGGGGTACTGATTTCGGATGATCAGCCAAGATCATATTGAATGGCGGTGCTGGCTCGAAGGGCCGAATGGCCTACTCCTGCACCTATTTTCTATCTTTCTATGTTTCTCCATGTCAGGGGGTTATGGGGAGAAGGCAGGAGAATGGGGTTAGGAGGGGCAGATGGGTCAGCCATGAATGAATGGCAGAGTAGGCTTGTTGGGCCGAATGGCCTAATTCTGCGCCTATCCTTTATGACAGAGGACAGTAGGATCAGGCAGTGGAAGAAGGGTCCTGACCTGAAACATTGCCTGGCCATTCCACCCCACAGAACCTGCCCGACCCGCTGAGTTACTCCAGCATTTTGTGTCTGGCTCAAGATTCCAGCATCGACAATTACTTGTGTTCTCCATTTTACCGCTCTACCGTAACATCTCCTCAAAGTACAACTATTTTGAAGATGTTTCATTTTAGGCCAACACAGGGCAGCTGCCTCACAGAACCAGAAACCCATGTTCTATCTCCGAGTTCCCATTCCTTCTCTCCAGAGATGCTGCCTCTCCCCGCTGAGTTACTCCAGCATTTGGTGTCTATCTTCTGTTTAAACCAGCATCTGCAGTTCCTTCCTACACAATGATACTTTCTTGTCATGTGCACCAAGCTACAGTGAAATGCTTTGTTTTGCTGACAACTCGGCACGGTGGCGCAGCGGTAGAGTTGCTGCCTCACAGCGCCAGAGACTCGGGTTCGATCCCGACTACGGGCGCCGTCTGTACGGGGTTTGTACGTTCTCCCCTGGACCCTCGTGAGTTTTCTCCGAGATCTTCGGTTTCCTCCCACGCTCCAAAAACGTACAGGTTTGTAGGATAACTGGCTTAGTATAAATGTAAAACTGTCCCTACTGTGTGTGTATGGCAGTGTTAGTGTGCGGGGATCGCCGGTCGGCGAGGGTTTACAACAAAAGGCACAAAGTGGGCCGAAGGGCCTCAATGGGCCGAAGGGCCTCAATGGGCCGAAGGGCCTGTTTCCGTGCTGTGTCTCTCAACTAAATCTAAAACTAAAACTCGGGGAAAATCATCCAGCAGTCCTCATCTAGGCAGGTTTTGGCATCGACTCGAGGGATTATTCATAAATACACACTATCTTGCCCTCTACATAATCCATTAAACTCCAGTCAGTAGTCGGCTCAGAGTCACCAACTCTCCCTGAAAATAAATACGCACCATTTGATTTTAGGGTTTGTATCCATAGCAACCACACTTATAAGTATCTTTCTGCTCAAATATGTTTTTTTTTTTTTTTTTTTTTTTCTTGTTTGCTGAATTGAAAGAAGATGCTGGGGCTGAGATAAGTGTCAGGTGCTGAGGTTGTGATAAGCACAAACCACCATCAAACACAAGACCTTGAAGTCTCCAGGGCTCCGTTTGATCTCGCTGAAGCAGATATAGATGGTGAACACTCTCATTGGAGAGATACAGCAGAATAAACCCACCAACGTGGGCGGCACGGTGGCACAGCGGTAGAGTTGCTGCCTTGCAGCGCCAGAGACCCGGGTTCGATCCCGACTGCGGGTGCTGTCTGTACGGAGTTTGTACGTTCTCCCCGTGACCGAGTGGGTTTCCTCCGAGATCTTCGGTTTCCTCGCTCGCTCCAAAGACGTACAGGTATGTAGGTTAATGGGCTTGGTATAAGTGTAAAAGGGTAGTGTTAATGGGCGGGATTCGCTGGTCGGTGCGGACTCAGTGGGACAGAGGGCCTGTTTCCATATTGTATCTCTAAACGAAACTAAACTAACTCTACGCTGACCATTTACACTAATCTCACATTCTCCCTCATGAAGTGTGTCGGATCATTGCCTGAGATGAGGAAGAGTTTCCAACCTTAGAGAGTTATGAATCTTTGTAAATCTCTTATCGCAAATTTCTGTGGATCTTGAGCGATTAAGTACTGAACTAAATGGATTTTTGAGCCTTAAACAAACCCAAACTATCGAGTCTTTCCTTCCGGGACAACTTTTCTCATTCTTGCAATTGGCCTGGCGAATTAATCTCTTTTTAGACTGCCTCTAACGTTGCTTTTGATAGACACAAAATACTGGAGTAACTCAGCGGGACAGGCAGCATCTCTGGAGTGAAGGAATGGGTGACTTTTCCGGTCGAGACCCAGACTCTAATGTTGCTGAATTCGTTGCTAAGGCCGGTGACCAAAACTGCTTCAGCATTCCAGGTGAGACCTCAACAACTGTACTACACTCGCTGTACAACTGGAACAAAACCTCAGACGTTTTCTCTGCCTCAGCAAACTAGCTACGACAGCCCACAGGGGAGAAATGCCTAAAAACAAACCCTTGCTTACATTTTGTTTTTAACGCAGTGCCACCTTTAGCACACAAAGTGCCTTGGGACTTTATATATGACGTTAAGAATTTTAATGTCATTGGTATGTCTGTCATCTAAATTGGACGGAAAACCGAAGTCTTATTGTTTCCATTAAATCGTGTTTCTTCGTGTGCTCATGAATTTATTGATGAGCAGGAAGGCAATTTGGTTCGGTTCATTATTGTCAGGTGTACCGAGGTACAGTGAAAAGCGTGCCATCCTGTCAAAGAAAAGGCTACACATGAATAAAATCAAGCCGTCCACCGAGCTCAGATAAGAGGTAAAGAGAAGATAGATACAGAAATGCTGGAGTAACTCAGCGGGACAGGCAGCATCCCTGGAGAGAGGGGATGGGTGATGTTTCGGGTCGAGGGATATCAAGGGACAAAGGGGGGTGGAACAGTGGTGCAGCAGTTGAGTTGCTGCCTTACAGCGCCAGAGACCATGTTTAGGTTAGAGATACAGCGCGGAAACAGGCCCTTCGGCCCACTGAGTCCGCACCGACCAGCGATCCCCGCGCACTAACACTGCCCTACACACACTAGGGACAATTGACTCATACACCAAGCCAATTAGCCTACAAACGTGTACGTCTTTGGAGTGTGGACCCTGCGACGTCGCCATGGCAACGGGCCTTCACGGTCAGACCAAGACCCCTGCACTTACGACAGCCGGGACTTGGAAATGGCGCCAAACTGCCGGCCCTGTAGGAAGGAACTGCAGAAGCTGGAGTAATTCAGCGGGACAGGCAGCATCTCTGGAGAGAAGGAATGGGTGACGTTTCGGGTTGAGACCCTTCTTCAGACTGTCTCAGTGTAGTACTGCTCGATGACGTTGAGCTTGGCGGTGGGAAGGCCGTCAACGTTGAGCTGGAGTAGCGCTAAACCTCGACGGTTGGCGGCATTTGACGGTGCCGCCTGGCCTGGGGACCGCGGTCTGCAGACGTAGCAAAGACGTTAGTTTCTCTTTAAGGGCTTTTGAGCCAGTGACCTGCTCGTGGGGGAGGCCGCGTCGAGGCTGTCTTAGTCTTCTGTGAGTGTGGGGACCCAACACAGACAGTGGAGCACACAGTCACCAGATGCCCCAAATACCGGCCACCGAATGGTGAACGAGGTCTGATTGACCTGGACGATGACACGTTGGCCCGGCTCGCCTCAACGGTGCTGCAGGTCTAAAAGACATACGACAGAAGAAGAAGTGTACTACTGCTACACACATGCACTGTATCTGACAATAGACAATAGACAATAGACAATAGGTGCAGGAGGAGGCCATTCGGCCCTTCGAGCCAGCACCGCCATTCAATGTGATCATGGCTGATCATTCTCAATCAGTACCCCGTTCCTGCCTTCTCCCCATACCCCCTGACTCCGCTATCCTTAAGAGCTCTATCTAGCTCTCTCTTGAATGCATTCAGAGAATTTGGCCTCCACTGCCTTTTGAGGCAGTGAATTCCACAGATTCACAACTCTCTGACTGAAAAAGTTTTTCCTCATCTCCGTTCTAAATGGCCTACCCCTTATTCTTAAACTGTGGCCCCTTGTTCTGGACTCCCCCAACATTGGGAACGTGTTTCCTGCCTCTAATGTGTCCAACCCCTTAATAATCTTATACGTTTTGATAAGATCCCCTCTCATCCTTCTAAATTCCAGTGTATGCAAGCCTAGTCGCTGCAGTCTTTCAACATACGACAGTCCCGCCATTCCAGGAGATGTTTATCTAAGACGTATCCAAGTGCTTATGTATAGTGATGCTTGCACTGAGCTGTAGACAACAATGAACGTCACTGTACCTCAGTGCATGGGACACATAAAGTGCCAGACTGTACACCATTGCACTCCTTAAATAAAGTACTCAATGAGTTAATACCTGACTGAATGTGCTTGGAATAACAGGGCTATTTTGGCATGCATTACAGAGAGACTCCTAACATCTATGATCAATGACAGTCACCAGAACATAAAGAAAACATCAGAGATTTGAATGCTAATCTGATTCTCTGTAGGATATCAGCCACAGAGAGAAGAACAGAATCCAAATATCCACACATCTGCAGGCTGCAAGATGGTTGGAAGGGGCCCTGGCTGCAGATGTATCTCCTGGAAGATTCTAGAAGGGGTTAGCGGCCTTGCAAATCACCCATCATCCTCATCGAGAAGAACCAGCACTGTAATCGTCTGTCCGAGTTTGCACCTTCTCCCTGTGAAGGGGGGCGGTTTGCTCCGGTTTCCCCACACACACTCCAAAGACGTGCACGTTTGTAGGTTAATTGGCTTCTATGAATTATAAATTGCCCCTATTGTGTGAGGATAGCGCTAGTGTACAGTGTTATCACACAATGCTGGAGTAACTCAGCGGGTCAGGCAGCATCTTGGAGAGAAGGAATGGGTGACGATTCGGGTCGAGACCCTTCTTCAGACTGGTCGGTGGACTGAAAGGCCCGTTTCCACACTAAGGTTTAAAGTAAAGTCTAAAGTCTAATTTCGATACATTTTGACTATAAAACACTTTGGACTTTTGTTCCTGTGCTGTTGTATTTGTGTTTAGTACAACTGCTCTGTTTTGATAGCATGCAAATCAAAGCTTTTCACTGTACCTCGATACACAACGTGACAATGTTCCCAATGTTGGGGGGAGTCCAGAACCAGGGGCCACAGTCTAAGAATAAAGGGGAGGCCGTTTAAAACTGAGATCAGAAAAAAACTTTTTCACCCAGAGAGTTGTGAATTTGTGGAATTCTCTCCCACCGAAGGCAGTGGAGGCCAATTCACTGGATGAATTTAAAAGAGAGTTAGATAAAGCTCTAGGGGCTAGTGGAACCAAGGGATATGGGGAGAAGGCAGGCACGGGTTACTGATTGTGGATGATCAGCCATGATCACAATGAATGGCAGTGGTGGCTCGAAGGGCCAAATGGCCTCCTCCTGCACCTATTTTCTATGTTTCTATGTTTCTATGTAATAATAAACCTAAACCTAATAGACAATAGACAATAAGTGATCATGGCTGATCATTCTCAATCAGTACCCCGTTCCTGCCTTCTCCCCATACCCCCTGACTCCGCTATCCTTAAGAGCTCTATCTAGCTCTCTCTTGAATGCATTCAGCGAATTGGCCTCCACTGCCTTCTGAGGCAGAGAATTCCACAGATTCACAACTCTCTGACTGAAAACGTTTTTCCTCATCTCCGTTCTAAATGGCCTACCCCTTATTCTTAAACTGTGGCCCCTGGTTCTGGACTCCCCCAACATTGGGAACATATTTCCTGCCTCTAACGTGTCCAACCCCTTAATAATCTTATACATTTCGATAAGATCCCCTCTCATCCTTCTAAATGTTCTGCACAGAACCTCTGTGTTGGCTGCACCAAGCGTCAGTGTGTCCATCATGATGTAAACCCGTACCTAGAACGTGTCAGTCGACAGCATCCCTTAATGGTCCTCCTTACACCCCTAGAACGACCCGTCTCCTCTCCACTGCTGCATCTACAACAATAGAGGTTGCCTCTCCCTCTATCATATCATATCATATACATACAGCCGGAAACAGGCCTTTTCGGCCCTCCAAGTCCGTGCCGCCCAGTGATCCCCGTACATTAACACTATCCTACACCCACTAGGGACAATTTTTACATTTACCCAGCCAATTAACCTACATACCTGTACGTCTTTGGAGTGTGGGAGGAAACCGAAGATCTCGGAGTAAACCCACGCAGGTCACGGGGAGAACGTACAAACTCCTTACAGTGCAGCACCCGTAGTCAGGATCGAACCTGAGTCTCCGGCTCTACTAGGAAGACAACTCTTTAAATTGAAGATAGGCACAAGATACAGGAGTAACTCAGGCTGCACAGTGGCACAGCGGTAGAGTTGCTGCCTCACAGCGCCAGAAACCCGGGTTCAACCCCGACTACGGGTGCTGTCTGTGCGGAGTTTGTACGTTCTCCCCGTGACCACGTAGAATGAGGCATTCAAGAGAGAGTTAGAAATAGGGGTTTCGGAATCAAGGGACATGGGGAGAAAGCAGGAACGGGGGTACTGAACTTGGATGATCAGCCATGATCATATTGAATAGCGGTGCTGGCTCGCAGGGCCGAATGGCCTACTCCTGCACCTATTTTCTGTGTTTCTATGTTTCTCCCCTTGACTGCGTGGGATTTCTCCAAGATCTTCGGTTTCCTCCCACACTCCAAAGAGAGGTTAATTGGCTTATTAGTGCATGTGTAAAATTGTCCCTGTAGTGTATAGGATAGTGTTAATGTGCGGGGATCACTGGTCGGTGCGGACTCGGTGGGCCGAAGGGCCTGTTTCCGGCCTGTATCTATAAAGAAAATCTCTTTAAACTTAAGGTAGACACAAAGTGCAGGAGTAACTCAGCGGGCCAGGCAGCATCTTGGGAGAGGTGTGAAGAAGGAAATGTCACCGACCCGAAATGTCACCTATCCATTTTCTCCATAGACGCCGTCTGACCCGTTGAGTTACTCCAGCACTTTGTGTCTGCCTTTGGAATAAACTAGTGCCTGCAGTTCCTTCGTATTACATAACTCTCTAAACTGCGGATAGACACAAAATGCCAGAGTAACCCAGCGGGACAGGCAGCATCTCTGGAGAGGAGGAATGGGTGACGTTTCGGGACGAGAACCCTCTTCAGAAAGTAATGACTTTCTACTGATTTAAAATCTCACTCTTAATCCTGATTTCTAATGAATTACTTATTCCCTATGGAGAGAAGGAATGGGCGACGTTTTGGGTCCAGACCATTCTTCTGACCGATGTTTAAACTGCACGTCCTCAGAAAAGCAATGTGCAAGAAAAAGGACTGTGGGAAACAGAACCACATTTCGTAGGAATGCGCGGTATTTGGGGAAGAAAAAAACAACTTGTTTTTCGATATTGTAAACAGCACGGAGGACATGGGAAAGAAAGATTGTTGGCGTCTTAGCTTCAGAGAGTCCTTGCTTCTCTCGACCAGCAGAGGACAGTAATGTTTGTTTTTTCATCATCAAGGTCCCCCATGTTTGGCCAAGTGTTGAAATGTGGCCGTAAGGAAATTGGGTCTCCCTTGAACCGAAAGCCACCGATTAACATTTTCCTCCTTCTTTGCTGTTTTATTTTTTTCTGATACAATCTCACAGAAAGAAAAAAAAAAAACCCCCATTGGAAACACATCAACGTCAGGGCAACCTGAAATCCCTATAATTTACTGTTTGCTGCCTGACAGTAAGGAGCAGGGTCTCAAAGGGGAGCCAAAAATAACACCATCTTTAACAAAAAAAGATAAAAGTTATTGCTGTCTAGTTAACTGCGGCAGAAGAATATTGACTGGATTCCACAGAGGATATGGATTAGTATGGTTTCTCTGGCATATGATTCATAATGCAATGACACACACATCATTTTAATAGTCACCCAGAGGGACTAAGTCATTCATTAGAAATCAGGATTAAGAGTGAGATTTTAAATCAGTAGAAAGTCATTACTTTCTGAAGACGGGTCTCGTCCCGAAACGTCACCCATTCCTTCTCTCCAGCGATGCTGCCTGTCCCGCTGGGTTACCCCAGCTTTTTGTGTCTATCTTCGGTGTAAAGCAGCATCTGCTGTTCCTTCCTACACATTGCTTTCTCGACAGGAGGATGCCCAGGCTTGGGCCCCTTGGCACAGTTCCCCACCATCAAAGTTCAAAGTTTAGTCTCAGTTTAGTTTATTGTCACATGTGCCGAGCGAGGTACAAGCTTTTGTTGCCTGCTTATCCAGTCAGCAGAAAGACAATACATAATTACAATCGAGTCATTCACAGTGTGCAGATACACGATAAGGGAATAACGTTTAGTGCGAGGGAAAGTCTGACCAAAGGTAGTGCGAGTGTCACCAGTGAGATAGATAGTGGCTCAGCGGGAGGTTTGCGGTGGGACCGTATCAGTTGCCTGATAACAGCTGGGAAGAAACTGTCCCTGAATCTGAAGGTGTGCGTTTTCACACTTCATGTTTATACCGGTAGATGCCGATAGATGCAAAGTTCTGGAGTAACTCAGCGAGTCAGGCAGCATCACTGGAGAAAAGGATGGGGGACGTTTCGGGTTGGAACCCTTCTTCAAAGTTGAACTGTTTATACCCAAACACACTGGCGTGTTGTGTTTGATGTCAAAGGGTTGCTGAAGATCCTAGGCCGCACACAGGCCGACCAGAGCTCCAGGCAACACATTTGCTTCCTCAAGAGCTAATACTGACTTTTCACATTAGTGCACGATAGTCCAACAGATGCCTCCATTACTGTAGAACTTTAACATTTAGAGATACAGCGCGGAAACAGGCCCTTCAGCCCACCGACTCAATGCCAGCCAGCGATCGCCCTGTACATCAGCACTATCCAACACACACGAGGCACAATTTTACAATTCTTACCGAAGACAATTAACCTACAAACCAGTACGTCTTTCGAGTGTGGGAGGAAAGCGGAGCATACGGAGAAAACCCGCACTGCCACTGGGAGAGCGTACTAACTCCACACAGACAGCATCCATAGTCAGAACCAAACCCAGGTGTCTGGCGCTGTAAGGCAACAGCTCTACCGTTTCACCGCCCCATGTCGTAGTTCTTGCTTTAAGGAGAAACAATGAACTGCAGATGCCGGCTTACCGAGGAAAATGCTGGAGTGAGCAACTCAGCGGGTCAGGTAACTGAGTTTAGTTTAGAGATACAGCGTGGAAACATGCCCCTTCGGCCCACCAAGTCTGCACCGACCAGCGACCCCCCGGTTAACACTATCCTACACACGCCAGGGACAATTTACATTTATACCAAACCAATTAACCTACAAACCTGTGCGTCTTTGGAGTGTGGGAGGAAACGGAAGATCTCAGAGAAAATCAATGCGGTCACGGGGAGAACGTGCGAACTCCGTACGGGCAACACCTGTGGTCGGGATCGAACCCGAGTCTCCGGTACTGCAGATGCTGGTTTACTGAGGAAAATGCATTGAGTAACTCAGCGGGTCAGGTAACTGAGCTTGTGTCTTTTATCTCGTTAGTTTGCAGAAATGTCATGGTTTGGATTTAAACCCTCGTGTTGCTGTGCCGGAATGTATATCTGCTTCATTACCAGTCCAGTTGCTTAATTACCAAGCTGCCTTCCTTGATAATGAGGTGTTTGAGAACCAACTGATCTCAGCATCGACAACTAAGCCATAAAAAATAACAATTTGTTTTCAAAGACATTAAAAGGTACAAACGGAACTTTAAGAGCAATGAGAGCAATTTAGTTCAGCTTAGAGATACAGTATCATCCTTCCATTTATTCCTCCCTGCCTCCTCTTCTTCCCTCTTCCCCCTTTTCTATCCAGTTGAAAGACTGGAGCGACTAGGCTTGTATACACTGGAATTTAGAAGTATGAGAGGAGATCTTATCGAAACGTGTAAGATTATTAAGGGGTTGGACACGTTAGAGGTGGGAAACATGTTCCCAATGTTGAGGGAGTCCAGAACAAGGGGCCACAGTTTTAAGAATAAGGGGTAGGCCATTTAGAACTGAGATGAGGAAAACTTTTTCAGTCAGAGAGTTGTGAATCTGTGGAATTCTCTGCCTCAGAAGGCAGTGGAGGCCAATTCTCTGAATGCATTCAAGCGAGAGCTAGATAGAGCTCTTAAGGATAGCGGAGTCAGGGGGTATGGGGAGAAGGCAGGAACGGGGTACTGATTGAGAATGATCAGCCATGATCACATTGAATGACGGTGCTGGCTCGAAGGGCCGAATGGCCTCCTCCTGCACCTATTGTCTATTGTCTATTGTCTCCCTTTTTCCTTCGTTCCTCTCCATCCCCCCACAGCTGGGAAGAGTGCAGAGAAGATTTACGAGGATGTCGCCAGGACTCGAGGGGCCTGAGCTATAGGGAGAGGTTCAGCAGTCTGGGACTCTATTCCTTGGAGCGCAGGAGGACGAGGGGTGTGATCATACAGGGGGTGTATAAGGTCATGGGAGGATCAGTTAGGGTGGACGCACAGAGTCTTTTACACAGAGTAGGGGAATGGAGAACCGGAGGACATAGGTTTAAAGTGAGGGGGGAAAGATTTAATAGGAACCTTCAGGGTAACTTATTTACACAAAGGGTTGTGGGTGTATGGAACGAGCTGCCGGAGGTGGTAATTGAGGCAGGTGCAATAACAACATTTAAAGACACTTGGACAGGTTCATCAATAGGAAAAGTTTAGATGGATATGTGCCAAATGTGGGCAAATGGGATCCTGGGGCATCTTGGTCAGCATGGATGAGTTGAGTTGAAGAGCCTGTTTCCGACTTACATGACTCTGTGACTATCAGGTTATTTCATCTCCTGCCCTCATTGGACACCATTTTAAGAAGCATTTAGACAGGTACATGGCAAGGATAGGTTTAGAGGGATGTGGGCCAAATGCAGGCAGGTGGGACTAGTGCATGTTGGCCGGTATGGGCAAGTCGGGCCGAAGGGCCTGTCTCCACGACTCTACGGCTCTATGACCCTCTCTCTCTTTTGCCCACACGCTTCCTCCAACCCACCCTGTTTCCTTTTCTCTCTCCACCCTTCCCCTCATCCATTGTCTCACCTGTTCCGTTCTTGCTCTCTCTTCCTTGCTCGCCTGTTCGTTCCGCTTCCTTCCCCTCTCACCCTTGTCTTGACCGTGGGTCTGCGCTGATGCAAACACTTTGTGAATGTTTCATCCTTTTTCAAGCCTTTGCATTTTCCTCGCCTGAATAACATCCTGCGCATTTATATCGCCATCTGTAATATTTTATGAAGGCACTTTAAAAGAAAAAAAGTAATCCTCGTAAGTACATAATGTCCAAAGAGCTGAACCACGATTTTATACCGAAAATAACCTGCCTCGTCCTGTGTCTATTGTGGCAGCGAGGATTAGCAGGGCCTGTAACAAGAGGACATGAACGTTTGCCTCTATCTTAGCGGGCGGGAGTGAGGGGGGGCTTAACTCCTTTCTCCTACCCTGCTAGCTGGAGTTGTGTGCGGATGGATCGGCCAACTTTTTTAAAAAAAATTTAAAATATTTTATTTAAGTTTTAACAGAACCCATACATTGTACATTATACATTTCATAGTAAACTATAGTCCCTAACCTATAACTTCGATTATACACGTATTGTTCTGTATTTTCTCCCCTCGCCCCCCCCCCCCACCCCCCCACCCCCCCACCCCCCCACCCCCCAGTTAAAAAGAAAGAAAAAGAAAAAGCAGAAGAAAGAGAGAAACCTGGAGTCCCGAGGGAGTCACTTCCGAGTAATTTCTTTTTAAATTCTTGTTAGGTAACAAAGCAATGCTGAATTTAAATACTTCCTATTCTTAATCCTAGCTTTGCCATGAATGGGTTCCACACCTTCAAAAAGAAGTCGTATCCATTTCTCAGATTATACGTTGCTTTTTCTAATGGGATACAACTCCGCATTTCTGCATGCCATCTTTCAAATCTTATTTCATTTTGTTCTTTCCAAGTAACCGCAACACATTTTTTTGCTACTGCTAATGATATTTTGAGAAATCTTTCCTGATGTTTATCCAAACTTAGCTTTGATTTTAATCCCTATTGTATCTCCTAGCAAAAACAACCTTGAATCTATTGGTATGATCTTATTCGTCAATTGATCTAAAAACTTTTTTAGGTCTTGCCAAAAAGGAATTACCTTCTGACATGCCCATGTAGAGTGTATAAAAGTGCCCACGTCTTGGTTGCATGGATCGGCCAACTTGTCCTTAGCCCCAAACCTCGGAATAAAAGAATGTGCCTTTAGGAAGGAGATGAGGAGGGATTCCTTTAGTCAGAGGGCGGTGAATCTGCGGAATTCACTGCCGCCGAAGTCTGTGGACGCCATTTATTTCACAAAATGCCGGAGTAACTCAGCGGGTCAGGCAGCATCTCAGGAGAGAAGGAATGGGTGACGTTTCGGGTCGAGACCCTTCTTCAGACTGATGTCAGGGGGGCGGGACAAAGGAAGGATATAGGTGGAGACAGGAAGATAGAGGGAGAACTGGGAAGGGGGAGGGGAAGAGAGGGACAGAGGAACTATCTAAAGTTGGAGAAGTCAATGTTCATACCGCTGGGCTGCAAGCTGCCCAAACGAAATATGAGGTGCTGTTCCTCCAATTTCCGGTGGGCCTCACTATGGCACTGGAGGAGGCCCATGACAGAAAGGTCAGACTGGGAGTGGGAGGGGGAGATGAAGTGCTCAGCCACCGGGAGATCAGGTTGGTCAAGGAGGACTGAGCGAAGGTGTTGAGCGAAACGATCGCCGAGCCTGCGTTTGGTTTCGCCGATGTAAAGAAGTTGACATCTAGAGCAGTGGATGCAATAGATGAGGTTGGAGGAGGTGCAGGTGAACCTCTGTCTCACCTGGAAAGACTGTTTGGGTCCTTGGATGGAGTTGAGGAGGGAGGTAAAGGGACAGGTGTTGCATCTCCTACGGTTGCAGGGGAAAGTGCCCAGGAATGGGGTGGTTTGGGTAGGAAGGGACGAGTGGACCAGGGAGTTCCGGAGGGAACGGTCTCTGCGGAACGCAGAATGACATCTAGAGCAGCGGATACAATAGATGAGGTTGGAGGAGGTGCAGGTGAACCTCTGTCTCACCTGGAAAGACTGTTTGGGTCTGTGGAGGCCAAATCATTGGGTATTTTGTTAAGGCACAGATTGACAGGTTCTTGATTCGTGTCAGGGGTGTCAGGGGTTACGGGGAGAGGGCAGGAGAATGGGGTTGGGAGGGAAAGATAGATCAGCCACGATTGAATGGCGGAGTGGACTTGATGGGCTGAATGGCCCAATTCTGCTTCTATGAACGTGAACTTGGAGCAATTTCTTCGTGGGAAACAGATCTGCTGTTGAGGGGACGTTACCTTATGCCACCTTGAACTCTGACCTCTCCGTTGGTGGCCTGTTGCCCAAATTGGCACAGATGCCACAGCTAATCTTCTGCATTTATCTATCACCAGCTCCCTCCTTCTTGGTCTTCCTCTCTTCTCGCTCCCTCTCCTTATTTAAGACCTACCTGTCTTTTTTTCTATTTCTTTCTGTTACCCTCTCCCTTTCCCCTATCTTCGCCCCTCTCTCTGTCTGTCTATCTATCTATCTGTATAAGAAAATAACTGCAGATGCTGGTACAAATCGATTTATTCACAAAATGCTGGAGTAACTCAGCAGGTCAGGCAGCATCTTGGGAGAGAAGGAATGGGTGACGTTTCGGGTCGAGACGCTTCTATCTATCTCTTTTGCTCTCTCTCCCCTTCTCCCTTCTCCCTCTCCCTCTCCCTCTCCCTCTCCCTCTCCCTCTCTCCCTCTCCCTCTCCCTCTCCCTCTCCCTCTCCCTCTCCCTCTCCCTCTCCCTCTCCCTCTCCCTCTCCCTCTCCCTCTCCCTCTCCCTCTCCCTCTCCCTCTCCCTCTCCCTCTCCCTCTCCCTCTCCCTCTCCCTCTCCCTCTCCCTCTCCCTCTCCCTCTCCCTCTCCCTCTCCCTCTCCCTCTCCCTCTCCCTCTCTCCCTCTCCCTCTCCCTCACCCTCTCCCTCTCCCTCTCCCTCTCTCCCTCTCCCTCTCCCTCTCCCTCTCCCTCTCCCTCTCCCTCTCCCTCTCCCTCTCCCTCTCCCTCTCCCTCTCCCTCTCCCTCTCCCTCTCCCTCTCCCTCTCCCTCTCCCTCTCCCTCTCCCTCTCCCTCTCCCTCTCCCTCTCCCTCTCCCTCTCCCTCTCTCTCTCTTCGTCTCCCTCTCCCGCGCTCTCTCTCTCTGTCTCTGTCTCTCTCTCTGGCTCTGTCTCTCTCTCTCACTTTTCCCTCTCCCTCTCTCTCTCTTTCTGTCTCTGTTTCTCTCTCTCACTTTTGCTCTCCCTCTCTCCCACCCCCCCCCCCCCCCCCACCCCCTCCCCACACACACAAAGTGACAAAGTGCTGGTGTAACTCAGCGAGTCAGACAGCATTTAGTGCAAAGATAGGTCCCGACCTCGAACCAGTCCCCGTTACACCCCTGAGTTCCTCCAGCATCTTGTGTCTACCAAGATTCCTTGTTTGGGAATGGGACAGCGCAGCGCCTCCATCTCAACAGCAATTAAGGATGAAGAATGAAATGAGAGGGTGGCACGGTGGCGCAGCGGTAGATTTGCTGCCTTACAGCGCCAGAGACCCGGGTTCGATCCTGACTATGGCGGCTTGTCTGTACGGAGTTTGTACGTTCTCCCCGTCACCTGCGTGGGTTTTCTCCGAGACCTCCAGTTTCCTCCCACAGGTACAGGTTTGTAGGTTTGTTGGTTTGGTATAAAATGTAAATTGTCCCTAGAGCATGTAGGTGGTATTAATGCACGGGGACGGAGGTTGCCTAGCAACCCACCACCCGGCCCGGGCGGCCGCCATTGGTGGAGCGGGAGCACGTGGCCGCTGGCTGGGTGAGGTCACGTGGGGCGCGGGGCGGTGGCGTCACCTTGTCCCGTATACGGGAGTGAGATAGTTGGCAACCCTGTGCCGAGGTGTGGTCTGCTGGATGATTTTACCGGGTCGAATGCAAAACAAAGCATCTCACTGTACCTCGGTACAGGTGACAATAAAGTATTGGATAATAAAGGAACCATTGACTTGGGCTGAAGGGCCTGTTTCTGTGCTGTACGTCTCCGTGACTCTATGGCTTGCCTTTCAATAGCAGTTTTGTTTCGGTTTTTGATTTTGTTCCATTTATGGGGTCTTTGTAGTCGTTGAGACTGGACTGTGCATCTTGGCACGCGGATAATTCAGAACTTCTTGAGCCAGTGCCTGTTTTCATCGTGATTGATTTAGAATCGTTGACAGCACTACTGTTGTGACTGGGTCACCGACTGCTTTAGATTTTTAGATTTTTAGAGATACAGCGCGGAAACAGGCCCTTCGGCCCACCGGGTCCGTGCCGCCCAGCGATCCCCGCACATTAACACTATCCTACACCCCACTAGGGACAATTTTTACATTTGCCCAGCCAATTAACTTACATACCTGTACGTCTTTGGAGTGTCGGAGGAAACCGAAGATCTCGGAGAAAACCCACGCAGGTCACGGGGAGAACGTACAAACTCCGTACAGACGGCGCCCGTAGTCAGGATCGAACCCGAGTCTCCGGCGCTGCATTCGCTGTAAGGCAGCAACTCTACCGCTGCGCCACCGTGCCGCCTATCACTCCCTCCTCACCCCATTCTCCTGCCTTTTCCCAGTCACCCCTGACACCCGTACTAACCCCAACATGGGTTGGGCCGAAGGGCCTGTTTCCGCGCTGTATCTCTAAACTAAACTAAACATAATTTAATTTTAAATTTCCAAGTTCCGTTGGAGTGATTTCCACTCACATATATCTAGATCAATAACCAAACTTTTTGATTCTATTGGCCCACTTACATAACCGTGTTGCTGTGGCTGATCACAGGGGTTTTTATTATAATAAAACGGCGGTCATGAGAGATGACAAAGGCTCGGAGAATACAACGAACAGTCGGACCTGGTACAGGAGTTGGCCAACAAACCTGCTTCTCCATCCCACAACAAGATTCAAGATTCAAGGTTCAATTTAATTGTCACCTGCACCAATTAAGGTACAGTGACATTTGAGTTACCATACGGCCATACTAAGTAAAAAGCAAGAAGACACAACAGTGTGAATGGAGCTGATTTTGACCTCACCTCAGCTCCATTTCCTGTCAGCTTCCCATAGCTTTTGATTCCTCCTTTTGACCAAAATTGTAATCTTCCAAGATGGCGCCCAACCCAGGAGACTATGGGCGTGCCAGCCACAGAAACAGATCTGCAATCACATATCGCAGTCGTTCCACACTCTTAAATCTCTACTCCTACGGCAGCATTTCCTACCTCAACTCACAAACCTTAACTCACATTCCCTTATCGTGAAATGCTGGAGTAACTCAGCAGGCCAGGCAGCACCTAGGAGAGAAGGAATGGGTGACGTTTTGTGTCGAGACCTTTCTGGTTGACCTTTCTGGTGATACCTTCGATTTGTACCAACATCTGCAGTTATTTTCCTACATTCCCTTATCGTGTATCTGTACAACTGTGGACGGCTGGATTGTAATCATGTACTGTATGTATTGCCTTTCCACTGGCAGGTTAGCACGCAACAGAAGCTTTTCACTGTACCTCGGTACACGTGACAATAAACTAAACTGATAAACATGTCTAGTCTGAGTGGATAGCCCGTGACAAAATAACCTTTGCACTGTACCTCGGCTAAAAGTGACAATAATAAACGAAATGCAGTCTTTTGCCCAGCATGGGGGAATCGAGAACCAGGGGACAGAAAAAAGGAGACACAAAATGCTGGAGTAACTCAGCGGGACAGGCAGCATCTCAGGAGAGAAGGAATGGGTGACGTCTCAGATCGAGACCCTTCTTCTGAATGCTGAGTTACTCCAGCATTTTGTGTCTACCTTCGATTTATACCAGCATCTGCAGCTTTTCTTCTGACGGGTCTCAACCCGAAACGTCACCCATTCCTTTTTCTCCAGAGATGCTGCCTGGCCCGCTGAGTTACTCCGGCACTTTGTGTCTATCTTCAGTGAAAACAATGATCTCAGCACGGAGAGCCAAGATTGTATTTATATCTCGTGTAATCATTATCTTTTTTGGTCGTTCATTCATTATTCCCATGCACACAGACTGTGCCACTCTCTCTCACACACACACTCACACACACACACACACACACACACACACGCACACACACACACACACACACACACACGCACGCGCGCACACACACACGCACACGCACGCA
Source organism: Rhinoraja longicauda (assembly GCF_053455715.1). NCBI lineage: Eukaryota > Metazoa > Chordata > Chondrichthyes > Rajiformes > Arhynchobatidae > Rhinoraja > Rhinoraja longicauda. Next base: position 5,174,166 of record NC_135981.1, on the reverse strand, counting down.
CACACACGCACGCACACACACAGCCTCACCACTTGACTGCCACAGATTCTGGTGGCTGCATCAGAATAATTCTTTTATAAAAAGATGCAGGAGAAGCTATAAAAAGCAGCGCTGGCCGGGTATTTTTAACTCGGCCGCCTGTCTTCATCATCGAGTCTTGGCACCAATCCATTCTCTGGAGAATTAAACACAGACGACAAGAGAGATCTGTAGATTGCGTAAGACAAACATCTTCTCCCTCCTTCATTTTTGAAGTCAAGTGATTTAGTTCCAAATTGCTCCATCAACTGAAGTACCGCACTTATTAAGCCTGATTAATTTAATTTCTTTTTGCCATTCACATACACTGCATTTACCAATGAGAAACCTAGATCGGGACATTCAAAGCGTGATACCTTCAGGGTGTACACTGCCAATATCCACCTTGCCTCAGCTGGGGACACAAGGACGGCAGCCAGAAATGCCTTCAGTCATTCAGTACGCTCAAAACTATGATTGATAATTGTTTGAACGCTGGACATTTGAGGGACATTGGGAGCCAGGGAGTTTGAAGGTCAGCTTATCCAAGGCAAGGCTGGCACTGGGTGATTTATTCTCCAAATTCAGTTCCTACCTCTCATGTTCTTGCATTTACATATCCCCTTTCATGAATTTTTTGTTTTTTACACAAAGTGGTGGGGTAACCCAGCCGGGTCAGGCAGCATTTCTGGATCGGTGTCGTTTCTGGTCGGGACCCTTCTTCAGACCTGAAGAAGACGAATAGGAGTAAAACTCAATGGGCCAGGCAGCAGGAGACATTTCGGGTCTTCAAATCCGAAGAAGTGTCCCAAATCGGAAACGTCACCTATACCACGTTCTTCAGTGATGTTGCCTGACCCGCTGAGTTTCTCCAGCACAAGAGTCATAGAGTCATAGTCTTACAACGTGGAAACAGGCCCTTCAGCCCAACTTGCCTGTTCCAGCCTACATGTCCCATCCACACTTGTTCCATCTGCCTGCATTTGGTCCATCTCCCTCCAAACCTGTCCTATCTATGTACCTGCCTAAATGTTTCTTAAACTTTAAACGTCTTCAATGTCCCTGCCTGAACCACCTCCTCCGGCAGCTCATTCCATACACCCTCCACTCTTTGCATGAAAAAATGACCCCTCAGGTTTGTATTAAATCTTTCTCCCTCACCTTAAACCTATGTCCTCTGGTTCTCGATCCCCCTATTCTGGGCAAGAGACTGTGTGTGTCTACCCGACCTCATGATTTTCTACACTTTGTGTCCTCTTTGGTAAAGCAGCATCCGAGGCTCCTTGTTTCATCACCTTTCGTTGAGTCTGTCCCAAGTATCTTGCAGCCAAGTCAAGTACCTTTGTTGAGTTCACTCTTGAAGCACAGATGACACTTATGATTATATGTGTTATTGCATTTTTATTGATCTTATTGTTGAACTGCGGGTAATTTTTCATTTCACTGCACATTTATGTGTATGTGACAAACAAATTGACTGTTGACTATTGACTGCATCAGTTGGACACACAGAGAAAGGGGATGAAAGAATGATCGGACGATGTGTGACGTGGAGTGAGGCGGCCAAGAGGGTGGGAAGGACATCTCCGTTTCTCTTCACGGTGCTGTCACAGGGATCTGGGAGGACCGCCAAATTTGGTGAAAGACGCTCTTCGAGCTGCCCAAAACCCCGTTGGTCTTCCAAACGCGTTGAGATGTCGGTATGGCAACTTCGCGCGACTGGCCCGCTCCAGACTGCAGGAGTACGTGCTGAGGGATGCACTGAAGCTCGGTGCAGCCAACGAACGGCAAGGCTCTGTGGGAGAGGAGGACCACAGTCCAGGGCCCTTCTGCGGCTGGACATTGAGGGACTCTGTCCAGTGGGGGCACGCCTCAAACAGGGGAAGGGATATCACCCCGAGGAGCAGCATGAATGGCAATTATTTATTTTATTTATTTTTTATTTTAAGAGATACAGCGCGGAAACAGGCCCTTCGGCCCACCAGGTCCGCGCTGCCCAGCGATCCACGCACATTAACACTATCCTACACACACTAGGGATTTTTTTTTTTTTTACATTTGCCCAGCCAATTAACCTACAAACCTGTACGTCTTTGGAGTGTGGGAGGAAACCGAAGATCTCGGAGAAAACCCACGCAGGTCACGGGGAGAACGTACAAACTCCGTACAGACGGCGCCTGTAGTCAGGATCGAACCTGAGTCTCAGGCGATGCATTCGCTGTAAGGCAGCAACTCTACCGTTGCGCCACCGTGCCGCCCATACCCATACCCAAAGGAAAAATGGAGGTGTTAACACCACTTTGGTATACTGTAGCACTTGACGATCGGCAATAGTCAAAGGTTTCAAAGGTTTCAAAGGTCAGTTTATTGTCACATGTACCAATTAAGGTACAGTGAAACTTGAATTAACATACAGCCATACTAAAAAAAAAGGGATAGGACCCGGTGGACCGAAGGGCCTGTTTCCGCGCCGTAGCTTTAAACTAAACGAAACTAAACTAAATTAAACTGAATAATTAACTTACAATTCCAAACTGGAAATTGTAAGTTAATTGAGTTCTGTAAATGGCTCGAGTGGGATAGTGCAGAACTAGTGCGAATGGATGATCGATGGTCGGCACGGACATGCTGGGCCGAAGGGCCTGTTTCCATGCTGTACCTTTTGTCTAAAGAAAAAACTTGTGCAACTAAAAGTATAAATGCCAACCCCTTGAAAAGGTATTGATTTCACAAGATGCTGGAGTAACTCAGCGGGTCAGGCAGCGTCTCAGGAGAGAAGGAATGGGTGACGTTTCGGGTCGAGACCCTTCTTCAGACTGAAGAAGGGTCTCGACCCGAAACGTCACCCATTCCTTCTCTCCTGAGATGCTGACTGACCCGCTGAGTTACTCCAGCATTTTGTGAAATCAATACCTTCGATTTGTACCAGCATCTGCAGTTATTTTCTTACACCCCTTGAAAAGGTCTCAGTTTTGTGAAATCACGGCACACAACTTAAACCCTTCGAACAAATTAAACAGAATTAATACCTCGATTTTGCCATCTAAATTGCAAAGCACCACTTTGCTTTTATAATTAGGCATTATGATTTGATCTTTAATCCTCCTGCTCGCTCACTTGTCTTTCTGTTCAGCAAAGCAAAGCACATTGTCAGAACCTTGGATACACTTTGCAAGCTCCCCAAGGAAGCCATTATTGTTTTTTCTCAGCAGCGCCATAATTACTGAGTAACTCTGCAATGTTTCATGCAGATACCAGCAAGTAAACATTGCGTTTGGTTCTGTCCAATCTCAAATACAGCAGAAAATGCTGGAAACGCTGGCACTTTGTTGGCATTTAGACTTTAGAGATACAGACTCACAAGTCCACAAGTTATAGGAGTAAAATTAGGCCGTTCGGCCCGTCGAGTCCACTCCGCCATTCAATCATGGCTGATCACGGCCTCCTAATCCCATTTTCCTGCCTTCTCCCCATAACCCTTGACAATCAAAAATTTGTCCACCTCGGCCTTAAAAATATCCACTGACTTGGCCTCCACAGCCCTCTGTGGCAATGAGTTCCACAGATTAATTACCCTCTGACTAAAGAAGTTCCTCCTCACCTCCTTTCTAAAAGAGCGCCCTTTAATTCTGAGGTTATGACCCCTGGTCCTAGACTCTCCCACCAGTGGAAACATCCTCCCCACATCCACTCTATCCAGGCCTTTCATTATTCTGTAAGTTTCAATGAGGTCCCCCCCTCAACCTCCTAAACTCCAGCGAGTACAGGCCCAGTGCTGTCAAACGCTCATCATATGCTAACCCATTCACTCCTGGAGTCATTCTTGTAAACCTCCTCTGGACCCTCTCCAGAGCCAGCACATCCTTCCTCAGATATGGGGCCCAGAATTTGCTCACAGTACTCCAAATGCGGCCTGACCAGCGTCTTATAGAGCCCCAGGATGGAAACAGGCCCTTCGGCCCACTGAGTCCACCTCGTCGAGCGATCACCCCGTACACCAGCATGATCTCACACACTCGGGACAATTTACAATTTTGTTTCACCGTAGCCAACGAACCTACAAACCTGTGCGCATTTGGAATGTGGGAGGAAACCGGAGCGCCCGGAGAAAACACATGGGGTCACAGGGAGAACGTACAGACTTTATACAGACAGCACCCGGAGTCAGGATCGAACCTGGGACTCTGGTGCTGGAAGGTAGTAGCTCTTCCGCTGTGCCACCCTGCCACATACTGAACACTTGAGTTGGTGTGGCACAAAGACCATGGACCAAGTGCTGGTAATTGGGATTAGTACGTTGACGGGCACTCGATGGTCAGCATGGATTGATGGATGGAAGGGCTTGTTCCTGTGCTTTACGACTGTATGTGTCTGGAGCAAAAGGTGGCAGCTCTGGGAGTGTGGCACATTATTTATTAACACTTACACCTCTTTTCAAGTTGTGCCTCTCAGCCATGCGGCGTTTCGCGGTGTTCCAAATACACTCCGTGCACTGAATGCATCAGTCATTTTTCACAGCCACTGATTCCCACATCCATACCTCAGCTCCAGCACCAGTGTAAATGTGGCAAGTCGTAATCAGATTTTACATCACCGCACACTTTGAGATGAGGCAAGTAAGCCGCTATTTTAATGATCGTGGGGTTCGTGGGGAGCTGTAATAAATGGGACTGATTTTATATGTGAACTAGACCAAGTGGACCCGTTGGGCCCAAACCTCTCCTGCATTGGTTCAGCACTCTGTTCTCCCCCTCCCCTCTCTCCTCAATCCCCCCCTCCCCTCTCCCTTCTCCCCCTTTCTCCCCTCCCTCCTCCCCTCCCCCTCCCCTCCTTTTAAACTTTGAAAATGTGAATAACTTAAAAAATATATAACACCGATTTCAATAAAACTACTTGCATTATCACTAAAGTGACAATGGAGAGTAAGGTGGGCCTAAAATTGTCGCGCTATCGTGTACCGTTTTGGCTGAAGTTCAGTCACAAACAAGATAACAAACGAGAGTTTTAGTATATAGATGATCCGCCTCCTAAATGTTTCCTATCGAGAGTTCAAGCAAAAACAGTTGTTCGGTTCCAGCCCGCATCTTTAAAGAAAGGGTAGAATGAAAAAGGTAAGAGCGCGTGTCAAAAATATTCATACCTTTCCCGATTATCGCGGTGGCGCAGCGGTAGAGTTGCTGCCTTACAGAGACCCGGGTTGGATCCCGACTACAGGGGGTTGTCCGTACTACGTTTGTACGTTCTCCCCGTGACCCGCGTGGGTTTTCTCCGGGTGCTCCGGTTTCCTCCCACTCTCCAAAGACGTACAGGTTTGCAGGTTAATTGGCTCGGTATCAAATGTAATTTCTCCCTGCCTGGTGTGTGTTTTGGATAGTGTTAATGAGTGGGGATCGCTGGTCGGCACAGACCCGGTGGGCCGAAGGGCCTGTATCTCCAAACTAACCTTAAAAACAAAGCTCTCCTTCATCATCAAACTATTCAGCATGTGAAGGCCACGTCCACAATTCTCTACAATTTCCTGCGGTCTTGGATGGAGATGTTCACAAACTGCGCTGTGATGCATCCCGATAAAATGCTTTCTGCGGCACGTCTGTAGAGGTTGGTGAGAGTTGTTGGGGACATGACAAACCTCCTGAACCTTCTAAGCAAGTGGAAGTGTCGCTGGGCTTTCTTGACCACTGCTTCGATATGGGAGGTCCAGGACAAATTGCTGGCGATATTTATTCCTCGGAGATTGATACACGGGGATTGATGTTACGTATCTTTCACACAATTGTTACTGCGGCATTCAGTTTAGTTTAGTTTAGTTTAGTTTAGTTTAGAGATACAGCGCGGAAACAGGCCCTTCGGCCCACCGGGTCCGTGCCGACCAGTGATCCCCACATACTAACACTAGACGCATTAGGGACAATTTTTACATTTATACCAAACCAATTAACCTACAAACCTGCACGTCTTTGGAGTGTGGGAGGAAACCGAAGATCTCGGGGGAAAACCCATGCAGGTCACGGGGAGAACGTGCAAACTCCGTACAGACAGCACCCGTGGATGGGATGGAACCCGGGTCTCCGGCGCTGCAAGCGCTGTAAGGCAGCAACTCTACCGCTGCGCCACCGTGACCGCCATTTGTGAGATGTTGTGATAATATTTCACAGTGGAAATACCGTTCGGGCCAAGAAGGCAGAAGGTGGATGGGAGAGCTGTGACTCAGGGAGGTGGCGTGTTTTGAGAGCCTGCCTGCCTAAAAGATGCACGTCACATCGAAGTATTCTGCAAGTTCAATGGTATGGTCTTTGCAAATGATCTGGGTTCCGTGAAGTTGCTTCAGAAGAAAGCAGTCGGTGACTAAGTCACAACAGTGGTGCTGTCAAAGTTTCTAAATCAATCACGATGAAAACAGGCACTGGCTCAAGAAGTTCTGAATTATCCGCGTGCCAAGATGCGCACTCCAGTCTCAACGACCACAAAGACTCCATAAATGGAACAAAATCAAAAACCAAAACAAAACTGCTATTGAGAGACTTGGGCCTTTTGGAAGGGTGGGCTGAAAGATGGCAGATGGAGTTTAATGCTGATAAGTGTGAGGTGCTGCATTTTGGTAGGACAAATCAAAATAGGACGTTCAGGGTAAATGGTAGGGAATTGAGGAATGCAGTGGAACAGAGGGATCTGGGAATAACTGTGCATTGTTCCCTGAAGGTGGAATCTCATGTGGATAGGGTGGTGAAGAAGGCGTTTGGTATGCTTGCCTTTATAAATCAGAGCATCGAGTATAGAAGTTGGGATGTAATGTTGAAATTGTACAGGGCATTGGTGAGGCCGAATCTGGAGTATGGTGTGCAGTTCTGGTCGCCAAATTATAGGAAGGATGTCGACAAAATGGAGAGGGTACAGAGGAGATTTACTAGAATGTTGCCTGGGTTTCAGCACTTAGGCTACAGAGAGAGGTTGAATAGGTTGGGTCTTTATTCTTTGGAGCGTAGAAGGTTGAGGGGGGACTTGATAGAGGTTTTTAAAATTTTGAGAGGGACGGACAGAGTTGACGTGGGTAGGCTTTTCCCTTTGAGAGTGGGGAAGATTCCAACAAGGGGACATAGCTTCAGAATTGAGGGACAAAGGTTTAGGGGTAACATGAGGGGGAACTTCTTTACTCAGAGGGTTGTGGCTGTATGGAATGGGCTTCCGGTGGAAGTGGTGGAGGCTGGCTCGATTTTATTATTTAAGAGTAAATTGGATAGGTATATGGATGGGAGGGGATTGGAGGGTTATGGTCTGAGTGCAGGTAGATGAGACTAGGTCAGGGAGAATGGTCGGCGTGGACTGGTAGGGCCGGACAGGCCTGTTTCCATGCTGTAGTTGTTATATGTTATATGTTATATGAAAGACAGGTTATAGAGTCACGGAGACGTACAGCACAGAAACAGGCCCTTCAGCCCAAGTCAATGGTTCCTTTATTATCCAATACTTTTTGTCACCTGTACCGAGGTACAGTGAGATGCTTTGTTTTGCATTCGACCCGGTAAAATCATCCAGCAGACCACACCTCGACACAGGGTTGCCAACTATCTCACTCCCAAATACGGGACAAGGTGACGCCACCGCCCCGCGCCCCACGTGACCTCACCCAGCCAGCGGCCACGTGCTCCCGTTCCACCAATGGCGGCCGCCCGGGCCGGGAGGTGGGTTGCTAGGCAACCTCCGTCAGCTGAACACCAAAGGGACGACGATGAGCCTAAAATCGTCGCTCTATCGTGCACCATTTTGACTGTAGTTCAGGAACAAATAAACAAATGAGAGTTACTGTATATAGATGAGTTGGAGGCACTTGACTCCAAGCAAATAGGAGTATGGTCATCAAGGTTGATCGACAGGAAAATGACCCAATTATTGTTACTCTAGCTGTGGCATTGATTTTTAAACCAGCTCCTAATTACCTTTCGATTTGGTGATTTGACATAACTAGGAATAAATATTCCGGACTAATTTTCAAGTACAGTTGCAGGTAAACACTTCCTTTTACTTTGTGGTGTAGCAAGATCACCCTGCTTCTAGCCTGGTGTTTTAGAAACTAAGAAACTGCTGATGCCGGTTAATACACAAAAGTGCACAGAGTGCTGGAGTAACTCAGCGGGTCAGGCAGCATCTCTGGAGAACGCAGACAGGCGACGCTTTGGGTCGAGACCCTTCTTCAGTCTGTACTTCATCCATGTTCTCCAGAGAGAAAGTGCGGCACGTTGGCGTAGCGGTAGAGCTACTGCCTTACATCGCCAGAGACCTGGGTTCAAAGCTGACCACGGCTGCTGTCTGTACGGAGTTTGTACGTTCTCCCCGTGACCTGCTTGGATTTTCTCTGAGATCTTCGGTTTCCACCCACACTCCAAAGACGTACAGGTTTGTAGGTTAATTGGCTTACTTTTAATCAATTAAAAGTAAATGTATAAGTGTAAAAATTGTCCCAAGGATGTTTAGGGGAGTGTTAATGTGTGGGGGTCACTGGTCAGTGGGACAAAGGGCATGTTTCCACACTGTATCTCTAAAACTGGAACTAAAACTAAAGATGCTGCCTGTGCTACTGAGATACATAAGATCATAAGATCATGTGTAGGAAAGAAAACTGCTGATGCTGGTTTAACTTGAAGGTAGACACAAAATGCTGGAGTAATTCAGCGGATCAGGTCAGGCAGCATCTCTGGAGAGAAGGAATGGGTGACGTTCATGTGATAGGAGTAGCATTAGGCCATTTGGCCCATCAAGTCTACTCCGCCATTCAATCATGACTGATCTATCTCTCATTTCCTATCCCCATTCTCCTGACTTCTCCCCATAACATCTGACACCCGTACTAATCAAGAATCTATCGATCTCTGCCTTAGAAATATCCACTGACTTGGCCTCCACAGCCGTCTGTGGCAAAGAATTCCACAGATTCACCCCGCCCTCTGACTAAAGGAATTCCTCCTCATCTCCTTCCTAAAAGAATGTCCTTTAATTCTGAGGCTGTGACCTCTAGTCCTAGACTCTCCCACTAGTGGAAACATCCTCTCCACATCCACTCTATCCAAGCCTTTCATGATTCTGTATGTTTCAATGAGGTCCCCTCCTCATTCTTCTAAACTCCAGTGAGTACAGGCCCAGCGCCGTCAAACGCAATTCATATGTTATGCTACTCATTCCTGGGACCGTTCTTGTAAACCTTCTCTGGACCCTCTCCAGAGCCAGCATATCTTTCCTCAAAATTGCTCACAATACTCCAAAGGCGGCCTGACCAGTGCATTATAGAGCCTCAGGATCACACCCCTTTACTCCAGCACATTGTGTCCTTTCGTGTGACAGGACACATGTGATAATAACGTATTCATTTATTCATTCATTCATTCAGATTTTTTTTTTTTGGAGATACAGCGCGGAAACAGGCCCTTCGGCCCACCGAATCCGCGCCGCCCAGCGATCCCCGCACACAAACGCTATCCTACACACACTAGGGACAATTTTTACACTTACCCCCAGTCAATTAACCTACATACCTGTACGTCTTTGGAGTGTGGGAGGAAACCGAAGATTACCTCGGAGAAAACCCACGCAGGTCACGGGGAGAACGTACAAACTCCGTACAGATGGCGCCCGTAGTCAGGATCGAACCTGAGTCTCCGGCGCTGCATTCGCTGTAAGGCAGCAACTCTACCGCTGCGCCACCGTGCCGCCCTCATTCATTCAATCATTGTAGCGTAGGGTTGCTTTGCACATGCAAGTACACAGTGAAGAGTTAATAAAGGTCTCAATTTACAATGAGAAAGATTTGGTTTTATCTCCTTATCTGAGTTTAACTACACAGTAAATAGGACGGTACATTTGAAGGATAGGACAGATTGAGGGGTAAAATCAGCCTCAGTTCCTATGTCTAATTGGTGCTGGATATTTGCAGATGATATTCTATACTCATGGTTTGATTTGCTTTGCTTGGTTCATTCTTGGGATTTGCATTTGAGTCTGAGTTTAGTTTATTGTCACGTGTACCGAGGTACAGTGAAAAGCCTTTGTTGCGTGCTAACCAGTCAGCGGAAAGATAATGCATGATTCCAATCAGTGTACAAAAGAGGTCATTTGAGGAGGCACCTGGATTTGAACCAGGGACCTTTTGATCTGCAGTCAAATGCTCTACCACTGAGCTACACCCCCACAAACAGCAAGGCCAGTATTTACTTAAATTCCTTTGGCGACGTAAGGAACAGCAGATGCTGGAATCGTGAGGAAAAGACAAAATGCTGGCGTAACTCAGTGGGTCAGGCAGCACCTGTGGTGGGAATATACAGGCAATGCTTTGGGTTGGGACGTTCTTCCCTTGAGGAGATGGATGCGAGTTGTTTTTTTGAAGTGCTGTAGTCGATGCAGTGAAGTACTGCACAGTGTGTCTCAGTTGCAACTCTCTCACACGAGGACTTTCACAGTAAATGGCAGAGCCTTTAGAGAGTGTTGCAGAATGGATAGATTTGGAGTACAGGTGCACTGTTGTGGCAAGTCAGGTGGACGTTGTGGTGAAGAGGCACTTGGCACATCTTCCTTCATCGAGTAGGGTAGCAGGCACAAAAATTGGAACATTATGAACAGGAGTGGGTAGGTTAACCTATGATGAGTGTTTGTTGTCACTGGGCCTGCACTCGCTGGAGTTTAGAAGAATGAGGGGGGACCTTATTGAAACGTACAGAATAGTGAAAGGCTTGGATAGAGTGGATGTGGAGAGGATGTTTGCACTAGTGGGAGAGTCTAGGACCAGAGGTCACAGCCTTAGAATTATAGGACGTTCATTTAAGAAGGAGACGAGGAGGAATTTATTTAGACAGAGGGTGGTGAATCTGTGGAATTCTTTGCCACAGAAGGCTGTGGAGGCTAAATCAGTGGATATTTTTAAGGCAGAGATAGATCGATTCTTGATTAGTACGGGTGTCAGAGGTTATGGGGAGAAGGCAGGAGAATGGGGTTAGGAGGGAGAGATAGATCAGCCAATGATTGAATGGCGGAGTAGACTTGATGGGCCGAATGGCCTAATACTATTCCCATCACTTATGACCTCATGACCTGACGATACTACCGTACAAGCATTGGTGAGACCACACTTGGAGTACTGTTCTGGATACAATAATTACTTTTAAAAGGCATTTGGGCAGATTAGATTGAGATGCAATTCGGCATTTGGCATTGGCATTTAGATGCACAGCGTCTCCTGTCCAGAGTAAGTGAATCGAGGACCAGAGGACATACGTTTAAGGTGAAGGGGAAAAGATTTAATAGGAATCTGAGGGGTAACCTTTCCAATGCAGATGGTGGTGGGTGTATGGAACAAGCTGCCAGAGGAGGTAGTTGAGGCTGGGACTATCCTAATGTTTAAGAAGCAGTTAGACAGGTACATGATAGGACAGATTTGGAAGGATATGGACAAAGCGCAGGCAGGTGGGACTAGTGTAGCTGGGACATGTTGATCGGTGTGGGCAAGGTGGGCCGAAGGGCCTGTTTCCACGATGTATCACCCAATGGCTAAAATAGATAGAAAGAGTTGAGAGGTTAATGGACCACCCACATGCAAATGACCTAGCCCAGTATGTCAACTTGGTCGCCATGGACATGATGTCGTGCTGCATAGCTCTATGACTCTACCACTCTCCAGTTGAAAGGCCTGCCCCCACCTAAGTTATTGGCTCTCAAGTAGGGTTCCCAAGTATCTCACTCCCAAATACGGGACAAGGTGACGTCACCGCCCCGCGCCTCATGTGACCTCACCCAGCCAGCGGCCACGTGCTCCCGCTCCACCAATGGCGGCCGCCCGGGCCCGGGAGGCGGGTTGCTACGCAACCTCCGTCCGGCAAACACACTCGGCCCCGCTCGCCGAACACACTCCGTTAACCTACACTGTCCCGGCCTACAGAAGGAGGATGAGAGGAGATCTTATCGAAGCGTATAAGATTATTAAGGGGTTGGACACGTTAGAGGCAGGAAACATGTTCCCAATGTTGGAGGAGTCCAGAACAAGGGGCCACAGTTTAAGAATAAGGGGTAGGCCATTTAGAACTGAGGTGAGGAAAAACTTTTTCAGTCAGAGATTTGTGAATCTGTGGAATTCTCTGCCTCAGAAGGCGGTGAAGGCCAATTTTCTGAATGCATTCAAGAGAGAGCTGGATAGAGCTCTTAAGGATAGCGGAGTCAGGGGTACAGGGAGAAGGCAGGAACGGGGTACAGATTGAGATTGATCAGCCATGATCACATTGAATGGCGGTGCTGGCTCGAAGGGCCGAATGGCCTTCTCCTGCACCTATTGTCTATTGTCTATTGGCCCACGGGCCGAATACGGGACAAGGGCGGTCCCGTACGGGACAAACCAATTTAGCCCAAAATACAGGATGTCCCGGCTAATACGGGACAGTTGGCAACCCAACACCCACGTGATGTTATGCCCATTTGACCCTGGAAGATTGTTGCCGATTATTGTGCTGCAGTCTGATAAGAATCAACGCCTTCAGGCAAGGAGAAATGAAATGTCTTTAATCTTTACCCAGTGCCATTTTATTTTCCATAACGCAACCTTCCTGCACTCTAAATCGTTTTGCCAGAGATTAGGTCATGGAAACATGGTCTGGCCAGCCTGGAGTGAGATGGACCTCTTGGGCGGTCTGAACATGCCTTCATCGCCACGCTGCAAAACATTTCAGATTACACATCTGCGTGGCCTCTTTCTCTGGACACGCAAAGATTAATGTATCTATTATCTGATTAGCAAGTTACGCTCATGATATCGGAGCTCCTTAAATCAGTCAGCTTTTGGACATGGTGGGTGAGCATGGTTTCACACATGGATCTCGAGTCCCAAGTACTCGCTGGTCTCCTGCGGTTTCTTTAAACTTTCCGCTGGATTCGCCGGCCCCTTGATCTATGTGGAAAATCTTTTTTGCAGATGTAGCAGTGGTCTGGGAAACAGAAACTGCTCTCAAGGGTGCAGCAGTTTCGAAAACAGGTTAAAAGTGCAAAGCTGAGAGTTCTAGGCCCCAGCGCAAGAAAATAAAAGTCGGCACTAAGGTTGGGCGGAACGGTCGAGTTGCTGCCTCACAGCGCCAGAGACCAACGTTCGATCCTGACTTTGGGTGCCGTCTGTACGGAGTTTGTACCTTTCTCCCCGTGACCTGCGTGGGTTTTCTCCTGAAGCTCCTGCTTCCTCCCAAAGACGCACAGGTTTGTCGGACAATTGGCTTCTGAGGAAATTGTAAATTGTCCCCGGTGTGTGTAGGGTAGTGTTAGTGCGTGGGGATCGCTGGTCGGTGCGGACTCGGTGGGCCGAAGGGCCTGTTTCCGCGCTGTAACTCTAAACTAAACTAAACTAATGAGGCATTTGATATGATTGGCAAAAGGAGAGGGTTGTGATTTTCTTTATTACTGCAACATGTTGCTCTGATCAGGAACGCATTCGCGAGAGGGCGGTGGAAACAGATTGAATAGTGATTTTAAAAATTGAGCAAAAAAAAAACAAACTGCTGGTGGAATTCAGTGGGTTAGACAGATCTGTGGAGGTAAATGGACAGACGATGTTTCAGGTTGGGACCCTTCTTTAGACTTCTCCAAGAGAGGAGGAGAACTTCTTCAAAGTAGGTAGACACAAAATGCTGGAGTAACTCACCCAAAATGTCACCCATTCCTTCTCTCCAGAGATGCTGCCTGTCCCGCTGAGTTACTCCAGCATTTTGTGTCTACCTTCGATTTAAACCAGCATCTGCAGTTCTTTCCTGCAAATTTTCTTCAAAGTAGGTACACTTTAAGGAGATTTCACAGTGAAGACACAAGAGATTGAAGAAGGGTCCTGACCCGAAACATCATCCCTCCTTTTCCCTCCACAGATGCTACCTGGCCTGCTGAGTTTTGACTTTAGATTTAGAGATACAGCGTGGAAACAGGACCTTCGGCCCACCGAGTCCACGCCAACCTGCGATCACCGTGTACACTCTCACTCTCTTACACACTAGGGACAGTGTTACAATTTTTACCGAAGCGAATTAACCTACAAACCTGTACAGCTTTCGAGTGAGGGAGGAAAACGCAGCAGCCAGAGGAAACCCACGCGGTCACGGGGAGAACGTACAAACTCCGTACAGGCAGCACCCACGGTCAGGATGGAACCCGGGTCTCCGGCGCTGTAAGGCAGCAACTCTACCGCTGCGCCACCGTGCCACCCCTAGTTATTTCAGCACTTTGGTTTTATGCTGAAGAATAAAGAAATTTCAAAAAATTGAATCGGATAAGTATTTGGAAAGGATTATAAAGTATGGGTAAAATGGATCTCGTAAAACAAAAACTAAAGATGCTGAAAATGTGAAGAAAAAAACCCCCTGTATATTTGGCCTATATTTGGCTGATTCTGGGCTGACTTGACATACAATATATCACACCAACCTGACAATGCATATTCTGCATGAACAACAACGATGTGCAGTCTGAAGAAGGGTCCCAATCCTCCTTGTCCATTCCATGAGTCATGGGAGTAGAAATCCCTCCACAGATGCTGCCTGACCATTGATTCCCCCAGTACTTTGTGTTTTGCTGAAGATTCCAACATCTGCAGATTCTTGTAACTACATTATGCAAACCAATGTGCTGCTAAATACCTCATCAGGCCCCATTGCAGAGTCTCTTGTTTATTCTATTCATATCCCTCTCCCGCCCTCTAACTTTGGTCCGAGTTACTCCATCATGTTGTGTCAACAATGGTGGCGTCTATTATTCATGCATTTAAATTCCATGGCAGCACAGTGACGCAGCGCTAGAGTTGCTGCCTTTACAAGCGCCAGAAACCCAGGTTCGATCCTGACTGTGGGCGCTGTCAGTACGGAGTTTGCACGTTCTCCCCGTGACCGCGAGGGTTTTCTCAGGGTGGGTGCTCCAGTTATTTTTTGTCGGTTAATTTGCTTTGGAAAAATTGTAAACTGTCCCCAGTGTGCGCGTAGGATGGTGCTAGTGTGCGGGGATCGCTGGCAGGCACGGACTCGGTGGGCCGAAGGGCCTGTTTCCGCGCTGTATCTCTAAACTAAACCGAGCTAGAGTTAACCTTGGCTTCCCACAGGTCAAAACACTGACAATCAGAGAATGATTGTAAAGATTATATTCAACACTTAAATCTTATTTCCTAATTTACTTAATTTATACTTGCAAATTAAACTTAATACCAAAAAAATTAAATAATTTATTGCTGGCATGTGATGATTAGGAGAATTTTACAGAAAGATGTTTTTCCTCATAATATATGTACAATCTTATCTTCTAATTAATCTAATTTGCATTGACATATGAGGTCTCATCTACATAATGCTCTGACAAGCTGTGGCTAATGGAATAACAATTAAATGCAGTATATTTTTGGAGATGTTGCATGGATGTTTTAATCACTAGTAAACCTCTTTTTAAAACTACGCTTGTGAAATCGAATTTGCTTACCGCGGATGTGGTGGTCAGATTAGCATAACTATCTTTGGCCATTTAGACGTTACTTTAGAGATACAGCGCGGAAACAGGCCCTTCGGCCCACCGAGTCCGCGCCGACCAGCGATCCCCGCACATTAACACTATCCTACACACGAGACACAAACAATTTTTGTTTTACCAAGAATCAACCTACAAACCTGCACGCCTTTGGAGTGTGGGAGGAAACCGGAGCACCCGGAGAAAACCCACACGGTCACAGAGAGAAAGTGCACACTGCATACAGACAGCGCCCGTATTCAGGATCGAACCCGGCTCTCTGGCGCTGTAAGGCAGCAACTCTACCGCTGCGCCACCGTACCGACCTAATGATGAAACGCAACTATATGTTAATAATGTCGTGCATCATTAAGATGCAAAGCTACCAGAAAAATACAGGGGATTAAGAGATAAATAAGCCTTTGATTGCAAATTTCTAGAACTTCCTGGTTGATTCACAGCACGTTTCCGTTTTTGCTTTGACATTAAACTGTCAATGATTAAACTGCAAGTGGCCTAATAATGATATGATAGTTGTGATGTCATGTTCACAAAATTGTGTACAGTTTTGGTCTCCTAATCTGAGGAAAGACATTCTAGCCTTAGAGGGAGTACAGAGAAGGTTCACCAGATTGATCCCTGGGATGGCAGGACTTTCATATGAAGAAAGACTGGATAGACTGGGCTTATACTCGCTGGAATTTAGAAGACTGAGGGGGGATCTTATTGAAACATATAAAATTCTTAAGGGGTTGGAGAGGCTAGATGCGGGAAGATTGTTCCCGATGTTGGGGAAGTCCAGACCAGGGGTCACAGCTTAAGGATAAGGGGGAAGTCTTTTAGGACCGAGATAAGAAAACATTTCTTCACACAGAGAGTGGTGAATCTGTGGAATTCTCTGCCGCAGAAGGTAGTTGAGGCCAGTTCATTGGCTATATTTAAGAGGGAGTTAGATGTGGCCCTTATGGCTAAAGGGATCAGGGGGTATGGAGAGAAGGCAGGTACAGGTTACTGAGCTGGATGATCAGCCATGATCATATTCAATGGCATATTCAATGGCGGTGCAGGCTCGAAGGGCTGAATGGCCTACTCCTGCACCTATTTTCTATGTTTCTATTATTCCATTGCAGTTGGATCAATATCCTGGAATTGTCCACATAAAAGCATTGTCAAAGAAAGGAACTGCAGATGTTATAAGAAAATAACTGCAGATGCTGGTACAAATCGAAGGTATTTATTCACAAAATGCTGGAGTAACTCAGCAGGTCAGGCAGCATCTCAGGGGAGAAGGAATGGGCGACGTTTCGGGTCGAGACCCTTCTTCAGTCTGAAGAAGGGTCTCGACCCGAAACATCGCCCATTCCTTCTCCCCCGAGATGCTGCCTGAACTGCAGATGTTGCTTTACAAAAAAAGACTCAAAGTGCTGAAGTAACTCAACGGGTCAGGCAACATCTCTGGTGAGCATGGATAGGTAACGGTTCGGGTCGGGATCCTTGTTCAGTCGACCCGCTGAAGAAGGGTCCTGACCTGAAACATCACCTATCCATGTTCTCTAGAAATGTTGCCTGACCTGCTGACTCACTCCAGTGCATTGTGTATGTATTTGCAAAGAAAGCATTGCTGGAGTACATCTCCGCAGAAAGGCTACGAGAGTTTAAAATACAGTTCACCCCACCTTCTCAAGAGCAATTGGAAATGGCAACCGCCCCGACGTGGCAACGACAACAGCCTGACCACGGGAGAAGACGGCAGGGGAAGAGAAAAGACATTGTGGCCTTCCATCACAGTGAGGAGGGGACTGGAGGAGACTCACTGTGATGGATGTTTCTTTTTTGTTTGGTGTTAGTTTGTGATTGTATGTGTTATTGCATTTTTATTGATTATTCTTATTGGTCTTATTGTTCAACTGCGGGTAATGTTACATTTCACTCCACATTTATGTGTATGTGACAAATAAACGACTATTGACTATTGACTATTGAAATGGCTAATATACTCTGAGCTAAACAGCGACACTCAGATCCTTTATTCTTTCAACAAATGATAATACATTTTAAATCAATATCCCGACTAAAGCTGTGAACACCTGCTTTAACTGGAGGCACAAGAGATGGCAGATGCTGCAATCTCGAAGCAACAGACAAAGTGCCAGAGGAAACCAATGGGTCAAGCAGCATCTGTGGAGGGAAATGGACAGATTGGGACCCTTTTAGAGACCGCACACGGACTGGAAGAGTCCCGAACTGAAACATCATTTGTCCACAAACACAAATCAGCAGCAGCATCTCAGGAAAGAAGGAATGGGTGATGTTTCAGGTCGAGACCGATGTCAGGGGAGAGGGAGATACGTCATCTGTCCATTTCCCTCAATAGATCATGTGATAGGAACAGAATCAGGCCATTCGGCCCATCGTTTACCCCATAGATGTAGTGTTGTAGGTTAATTGGCTTCTGTAAATTGTCTCCAGTATGTAGGATATAACATAGCACATGGGTGATCGCTGATCGGCATGGACATGGTGGGCTGTTTCTGTTCTGCATCAGTCTGTGACTCTGGGTACAGGAGGCCACAGACACACAGGGCGGAGTGGGATGGAGCATGTAGGTGGTTTTACTTTTCACATGCTCACCAAGTTTAGGTTTAGGTTTATGTATATTATTGTTGCATGTACTAAGGTACAGTGAAAATCTTTGTTTTGCATGCTATGCAATCAGATAGTACTATACATAATACAATCACTTCAAACTCAAATGCAATAGGTGGAGCAAAGTTTAGTTTAGTTTAGCTTTTAGATTTTAGCTTTTAGATTTTAGTCTAGTCTAGTCTAGTTTAGTTTAGTTTAGTTTAGTTTAGTTTACTGATACAGCAGGGAAACAGGCCCTTCGGCCCACCAGGTCAACAGAAACCACAAATTCGCATTAGTTCCATATTTTCCAACTTTCCCATCCACTCTCTAAACCCATGGGGAAATCGACATTGGACAATTAATCTGCAAACCTGCATGACTTTGGGATGTGGGAGGAAACCGGAGCACCCGGAGGATCCCATGCAGTCACAGGGAGAACATGCAAACACCACAAAAATAGCACTCGAGGATTGAACCTGAGTCTCTGGCACTGTGAGGTAGCAGTTCTACCAGGGGAAGATACAAAGCGCAGAATATAGTTCTCAGCATTGTAGTCCATGTCAGATAAGCTCACTGCGCCAGAGACTCAGGTTCGACTCTAACCTCGACTGCAACAAGTCCATGTCCAGATAACACACTGCCACTAATTTCCATCTGTAATCTTGATTCTGTTGAGTCTTCTTTCGGTAATTTGCCGCTGATTGGCAATAACACGGTAGCTTAGTTTAGTTTAGAGATAGAGCATGGAAACAGGCCCTTCGGCCCGACGAGTCCGTGCCCACCAGCGATCTCCATACACTAACACTATCCTACACAAGAGAGAGACAATTTACTATTTTTACCGAAGCCATATCAACCTACAAACCAGTACGTCTTTGGAGTGCGGGAGGAAACCGGAGCACCCGGGTAAAACCCACGCGGGTCACGGGGAGAGCGTACAAACTCCGTACAGACAGCACCCGTGGTCAGGATCGAACCCGAGTCTCCGGCGCTGTGAGGCAGCAACTCTACCGCTGGTGATTGCGATGTAATCAATAATCTTTCTGCAAGGTCTTGTCAACGTCAGAGCTCTCTCTCTCTGGAGCTCCCACACTTACAAAGCACCTGAGACTTTATGGATCTTTTTCTGCCAACTTGAAACAAAATCTGTTTGAATTAAACCAACCCCCCACACACACACACACACACACACACACACACACATAAATATGTATATATATGCATGGATCCCATTACCAACATCATCCAGAACAATCATAGGCAGTTGTCTACAACTGGCAGCGAACACTGACCATCTGCTGTCAACGTACAAGTTAATTACAAAGGCATTGCTTAAAGTATATTAGATTTTAACTGCAGTACATTGATCAATAAGTATTGCGCCTTGTTAAGCTGCTGCATTTGTCGGTGTAATATTAATAAAGTGGGTTTCTCTCCACATTATAAAGAAGACCATATAAATGTTAAATTGACCAGGTTGTGCAGATGAATCCTCTTCAATGAATGTGCGGCACGGTAGCGCAGCGGTAGAGTTGCTGCTTTACAGCGAATACAGCGCCGGAGACTCAGGTTCGATCCTGACTATGGGTGCTGCACTGTAAGGAGTTTGTACGTTCTCCCCGTGACCTGCGTGGGTTTTCTCCGAGATCTTCGGTTTCCTCCCACACTCCAAAGACGTACAGGTATGTAGGTTAATTGGCTGGGTAAATGTAAAAAATTGTCCCTAGTGGGTGTAGGATAGTGTTAATGTACGGGGATCGCTGGGCGGCACGGACTTGGAGGGCCGAAAAGGCCTGTTTCCGGCTGTATATATATGATATGATGATATGATATTCACTTGGACCAAATGAGTTTGACATTTCAACGGCAGTAAAACACGCTGTGGCCATCTGAATGGGCAAACATCGAGCGTGGACTTGGAAAGCTGAACTGGTGAATGTTCCACGTTTCAGACGGTCTGCATGTTTCACAGTGGAGTTTAGTTTATTGTCACGTGTATTGTGCACCGTTTTGGCTTTCGCGTACAGCCGAAACGGTGCAAGATAGCGCGACAATTTCAGGCCCACCTTACTCACCGTCATCCCTTTTGGTGCTAATGGAAGAAGTTTCATTGAAATCGGTGTTATATTTTTTAAGTTATTCACATTTTAAAGTTTATTGCTATTGAGGGCGTGCAGCGTAGGTTTACTAGGTTAATTCCCGGAATGGCGGGACTGTCAAATGTTGAAAGACTGGAGCGACTAGGTTTGTATACACTGGAATTTAGAAGGATGAGAGGAGATCTTATCGAAACGTTAGAGGCAGGAAACATGTTCCCAATGTTGGGGGAGTCCAGAACAAGAGGCCACAGTTTAAGAATAAGGGGTAGGCCATTTAGAATTGAGATGAGGAAAAACTTTTTCAGTCAGAGAGTTGTAAATCTGTGGAATTCTCTGCCTCAGAAGGCAGTGGAGGCCAATTCTCTGAATGCATTCAAGAGAGAGCTAGATAGAGCTCTTAAGGATAGCGGAGTCAGGGGGTATGGGGAGAAGGCAGGAACGGGGTACTGATTGAGAATGATCAGCCATGATCACATTGAATGGCGGTGCTGGCTCGAAGGGCCGAATGGCCTCCTCCTGCACCTATTGTCTATTGTCTATTGTCTATTGTCTAAGTCTATCTCCTAGGGAGGGAGGGAGGAGGGAGGGAGGGAGGGGGTAGAGGGAGGGAGGGGAGTGGGGGAGGATGAGGGGGATGGAGTGGGGGGGAGGGGAAGGGGGAGAGGGGAAGGGGGAGGGGGAGGGGGAGGGGGAGGGGGAGGGGGAGGGGGAGGGGGAGGGGGAGGGGGAGGGGGAGGGGGAGGGGGAGGGGGAGGGGGAGGGGGAGGGGGAGGGGGAGGGGGAGGGG
Source organism: Rhinoraja longicauda (assembly GCF_053455715.1). Classification (NCBI taxonomy): domain Eukaryota; kingdom Metazoa; phylum Chordata; class Chondrichthyes; order Rajiformes; family Arhynchobatidae; genus Rhinoraja; species Rhinoraja longicauda. Next base: position 5,153,145 of record NC_135981.1, on the reverse strand, counting down.
GAGGGGGAGGGGGAGGGGGAGGGGGAGGGGGAGGGGGAGGGGGAGGGGGAGGGGGGAGGAGGGGGGAGGAGGGGGTTAGGGGAGGGGGAGGGGGAGGGGGAGGGGGAGGGGGGAGGAGGGGGTTAGGGGGAGGGGGAGGGGGGGAGGAGGGAGGAGAGGGCGCTGCACCAATGCAGGAGATGTTTGGGCCCAATGGGTCCACTTAGTCTAGTAATCCATATTCCTCCATCCCCTGCAGATCCTTGTGGCTGTCAAAAAGCCTCTTAAATGCCACTATAGTATCTGCCTCAACCACCACCCTGGCAGCGTTCCAGGCACCCACCACCCTCTGAGTAAAAACACCGAGCCCGCACATCTCCTGATGGGGAAGACTAATTATTATTTTGGATATTATTGATTGCTAATGCATTTTTCAGAGACAAAAATTTGCTTGATCATACTTTTCTGTTAGAGATGCTTATGCATGGAAATGTTAGCATTTTTAGTTTAGTTTAGTTTTGTTTAGAGATACAGCGCGGAAACAGGCCCTTCGGCCCAGCGTGTCCGCGCCGACCAGCGATCCCCGCAACACTACCCAATGCATGAGGGCCGATTTACACGTTTACCAAGCCAGTCAACCTACAAACCTGTACGTCTTTGGAGTGTGGGAGGAAACCGAAGATCTCGGAGGAAACCCACGCACGTCACGGATGAGAACGTACAAACCCCGTATAGACAGCACCCGTAGTCGGGATCAAACCCGGGTCTCTGGTGCTGTAAGGCAGCAACTCTACCGCTGCCCCACCGTGTCAGAGGTTATGGGGAGAAGGCAGGAGAATGGGGTTGAGAGGGAAAGATAGAACAGCCATGATTGAATGGAGGAGAAGCCTTGATTGGCCAAATGACCTAATTCTGCTCCTAAATCTTATTAACTTTTGAACACACTGACAAAGGTCAATTAAACTACAACCTACAGTGTCAGGGGAAGAACGTGCAAACTCCACACGTTCAGCACCTAAGGTCAGAAACGATCCAGGGTCTCTGGTGTTGTGGGAAGATTTTCTGATGGAGAACCATCAATCTAAAATATTAAGACAGACACAAAATGCAGGAGTAACTCAGCGGGTCAGGCAGCATCTGTGGGTAAAAGAAATAGGTGACGTTTCATGTCAGAACCCTTCCTCAGCCTCTAACTTCAGTCTGAAGAACGGTTCCAATCTGAAATGCCATCCATTCCTTTTCTCCACAGATGCTGCCTGACCCGCTGAGTTACTCCAACATTTTATGTCTATCTTCGGTATAAACCCGCATCTGAAGTTCCTTCTGACACAATCTAAAATATCAATTCTTTTCCCCTTGCACGGATGCTTCGGATTTTGTTTCTGCTTTCATTTTAGAATTGCCCTGTACACAGAATTTTCAATTATACTTAACTTTGACCTGAATTACACTGTGGGCACTTCAATCCCATTGCACTCTCCATTTCTGACTTGCACCTCCCACAATCGATGCTGCACAATTTCCCCTTCCCTTTAGACTGAGAGAGTCATAGAGTGATATAACGTGGAAACAGGCCCTTCGGCCCAACATGCCCACACTGGCCAACATGTCCCAGCTACACTAGTCCCACCTGCCAGTGTTTAGTCCATATCCCTCTTATCCACCACATCCTATCCATGCACCTGTCCAACAGTTTCTCAAATGTTAATAATAATAATATATAATAATATATTCCTTTATTCGTCCCACACCGGGGAAATGTTGGGACAGTCCCAGCCTCAACTACCTCCTCTGGCAGCTCCTTCCACCACCCTTTGTGTGAAATCACTACCCCTCAGATTCCTATTAAATCTTTTCTCCTTCATCTTAAACCTATGTTCTCTGGCACTCGATGCACCTCCTCTGGGCAAGAGACTCTGTGCATCTACCCAATCGATTCCTCTCATGACAATTCTCTCTGTCCTTAATTGTGATGACGTTCATATTGAATATTTAAGACAAAATACAAAATCTCTGACAATTATGGGCCCTGAGTCATTCCTGTTCATCGTCCCATTTTTGTCTGTGAAGTAGATATACCGTGTTTATGTTTCTAGACCAGATAATAAGGGGCCAAGGAGCCATCAATACATACAGGGTTATCTGTGTTGTAATACAATGATACACTAAATTAACTAAATATTAAAAAGGATTAGCGATCAAACACATCCCAAGCAGGTTTGTTTAGCTTATCCACAGAACATTGAACAGTACCGAACAGGAACAGGCTCTTTGGCCCACAATGTTTGTGCCAAACTTGATGTCAAAGCTGTACTAATCACCAAAGATAGACACAAGTGTAAGAAAATAACTGCAGATGCTGGTACAAATCGAAGGTATTTATTTCACAAAGTGCTGGAGTAACTCAGCAGGTCAGGCAGCATCTCAGGAGAGAAGGAATGGGCGACGTTTCGGGTCGAGACCCTTCTTCAGACTGATGTCAGGGGGGCGGGACAAAGGAAGGATATAGGTGGAGACAGGAAGACAGTGGGAGAACTGGGAAGGGAGAGGGAAAGAGAGGGACAGAGGAACTATCTAAAGTTGGAGAAGCCAATGTTCATACCGCTGGGCTGCAAGCTGCCCAGGCGAAATATGAGGTGCTGTTCCTCCAATTTCCGGTGGGCCTCACTATGGCACTGGAGGAGGCCCATGACAGAAAGGTCAGACTGGGGGTGGACACAAAATGCTGGAGTAACTCAGCGGATCAGGCAGCATCTCTGGAGAGAAGGAATGGGTGACGTTTCGGGTCGAGACCCTTCTTCAGTCTGAAGAAGGGGGTAAAAATGGGGAGCAAGAGATGGTGGGAAGAAAGGGAGGAAGAAATGGATGTGCGGGAAAACGTGGAGGGGGGAAGGAGAGAGGTTATCTAAACGTGAACAATTCAAAGTTCATACCGCTGGGTTGTAACCTTCACAAGCAGAATATGAGGTGCTGTTCCCCTAGTTTGCATGTGGCCTCACTCTCACAATGACGGAGGCTCAGGACAGAGAGGTTAGTATGAGAATGGGAATGGAATGGGGAATGTGAGTGGGAATGGATATGGGAATGGATAGGATATCGGAATGGGAATGGGAATGGGAATGGGAATGGGAATGGGAATGGGAATGGGAATGGGAATGGGAATGGGAATGGATCTGGGCATGGATATGGATATGGATATTTATATGGAGGATAGACACAAAACGCTGGAGTAACTCAGCGGGACAGGCAGCATAACTGGAGAGAAGGAATGGGTGACGTTTCAGACTTCAGGAGTCTGAAGAACGGTCTTGACCTGAAGCATCACCTTCTCTCCAGAGATGCTGCCTGTCCTGTTTCGGGTTGAGACTATGGATATGGGTATTTATTATGGATTATGGGTATGGGTATGGACCTGATATTGGTATGGATCTGGGAATGGGAATGGGAATGGGTCTGGCTTCCCAATGTTCCCAATGATGGGGGAGTCCAGAACCAGGGGCCACAGTCTAAGAATAATTGGGAGGCCATTTAAAACTGAGAGGAGAAAAAAAACATTTTCACCCAGAGAGTTGTGCATTTGTGGAATTCTCTGCCACAGAGGGCAGCGGAGGCCAATTCACTGGATGAATTTAAAAGAGAGTTAGATAGAGCTCTAGGCGCTAGAGGAATCAGGGGATGTGGGGAGAAGGCAGGCACGGGCTATTGATTGTGGATGATCAGCCATGATCACAATGAATGGCGGTGCTGGCTTGAAGGGCCAAATGACCTCCTCCTGAACCTATTTTCTATGTTTCTATGGTGCTGGGTATGGGAATGGATCTGGGTGTGGGTCTGGATCATGTGGGAATGGTCCATGGTCCACAACACAAGAGCAACACCACACCACACAACACAAGAGCCACACCACACAACAAAACACCACGCAACGCCACAACACCACAACACCACACCACACAACACAACACCACACAACACCACAACACAAATTTAGAAGGATGAGAGGAGATCTTATCGAAACGTATAAGATTATTAAGGGGTTGGACACGTTAGAGGCAGGAAACATGTTCCCTATGTTGGGGGAGTCCAGAACAAGGGGCCACAGTTTAAGAATAAGGGGTCGGCCATTTACAACTGAGATGAGGAAAAACTTTTTCAGTCAGAGAGTTGTGAATCTGTGGAATTCTCTGCCTCAGAAGGCAGTGGAGGCCAATTCTCTGAATGCATTCAAGAGAGAGCTAGATAGAGCTCTTAAGGATAGCGGAGTCAGGGGGTATGGGGAGAAGGCAGGAACGGGGTACTGGTTGAGAATGATCAGCCATGATCACATTGAATGGCGGTGCTGGCTCGAAGGGCCGAATGGCCTCCTCCTGCACCTATTGTCTATTGTCTATTGTCTATTGTCTACAACACAACACAACACCATAACACAAGAGCCACAACACAAGAGCAACACCACACCACCGGACCCTGTTAGCCCCACCCCCTTTCTCAGCCGCAGCCAATGGGAGGCGGGGGTGGGCGGGGCCGGGGACGATGTAGCAAAGTAGCGGCGTGGAAAGATACAGTGGCCGCGGCGCCGCTCCCTGCACAGCACAGCTCTACGGTACAGTACGGTACGGTCCAGTCTACTCTACTCCAGCACAGCACAGCACAGCACAGCCCGCAATCAGCCCCGACCATGACCGAAAACAACGAGACGGAAAGCGAGCCGCAGAACACAGAGCTGCAGAGGTCGCCCGGGTCTGTGTGCAGCCAGCAAGAAACTAAGGTGAGATCATCATCATCAACATCATCAACATCATCAACATCATCAGCAGCCAGCCCAGGTGAAGGCTTAGACCAAACCCAGGTCTGAGATACACACGTTCCTTCTTAAATAACCGGTGCGGGCTCTTTGGGGCCGAATGGCCCTCCTGCTGGTCCCGCTGCTGGACTTTGGGGAGATTTGTTTAACGGTGTATCGGTTTGCCAAGTGACTTGCCTATCAGTCCGCATTGATTTTTAAAAAAAACTTTTTTTTTTTTTTTGCAACGAAGATGACCTGAAGCTGTGACTTTATAGCGGAGACCTCTGCTCAAATTTATGTCCCTTCTCTCTTTCATTTCGGGTCGCAATTTTGGGGTTGGGTTGAGTTGGGGAGGGGAGGGGAGGGGAGGGAGATGAGATTGAGATGAGAATGAGAATGAGAATGAGAATGAGATTGAGAATGAGATTGAGAATGAGATTGAGATGAGAATGAGATTGAGATGAGATTGAGATGAGAATGAGATTGAGATTGAGAATGAGATTGAGATGAGAATGAGATTGAGAATGAGAATGAGATTGAGATGAGAATGAGATTGAGAATGAGAATGAGATTGAGAAGAGAATGAGATTGAGATTGAGAATGAGATTGAGAAAGAGATTGAGATTGAGATTGAGAAAGAGAAAGAGAATGAGTTTGAGAATGAGATGAGATAAGATGAGTTGAGATGAGTGCACAAGGGGGCACAGGCGTCAGTTTCATCATAGACAATAGGTGCAGGAGGAGGCCATTCGGCCCTTCGAGCCAGCACCGCCATTCAATGTGATCATAGCTGAAATCTTCTCACTTTACTTCTCAATATCTGGCACAGAAACCAGCTGCAGAAATGCGGGCTCACACGTGAGACGAGCTCGTAACTCATGTACGGATTGTACAAGTGATGACTTCAGGGCAAGTCGGGCTTGCCACGGGCTCTGCTGTTTTTATTTCCTTGCCTTGATGTGCGTAAATGGGACCAAACCCCCTCTTCCCTCGCCTTCACCTTTGTGCCCGGCGAACTATGTACCATAGGAGAGAAGGAATGGGTGACGTTTCGGGTCGAGACCCTTCTTCAGACTGACCCGAAACGCCACCCATTCCTTCTCTCCCGAGATGCTGCCTGACCTGCTGAGTTACTCCAGCATTTTGTGAATAAATACCTTCGATTTGTACCAGCATCTGCAGTTACCTTCTTACAGAACTATGTACCACCCTCTCTGGATGAAAAAGGTGGATGCTTACAGTTAAAAGACAAGGGGGCTCAAAATGCTGGAGTAACTCAGCGGGACAGGCAGCATCTGTGGAGGGGGTTGTGGTATTGCAAGGACTACAACAGAGGGGAGGAATGGGGTGGCGTTTCGGGTCGAGACCCTTCAACCAGGCAGATTACTTGCATCTGACAGTGTCCAGGGTGTACTGTGTGTGTGGTTTTTGGAACGAGATTTGTCCCCCCTCCAGTCGTGTGAATGCACACAGTTCTAAGTATTTTGCACGCCACATTTCTTCCAAACCCTTTACATTGTGAGTGAGGGATTTTTTGGCATCAGACGGAGAGGCACGGCTGGGCGAGGGAATTAAAATGTTGCCTTCTCTGTTTCTGCTGGATGATTCACGAGGATCATATATTTAGAGTAGTTGTCAACCCAAGCCGGCGATGATATAGGCGCTCACACACTTGCCTAATGAGACTTGAAACACTTGCAGCCGAGCGGCGTGGCTCTTTGGAGTGGATTGATCTAGACTGGAGAGCATTTGGACGACAAGACGCGGCAGAAAATAAGAAGATCACTTGAAGGTTATGAGGAAGGTTCAGGAGAACGGTGGACTCAGAATGCTGGAGTAACTCAGCGGGTCGGGCAGCATCTCAGGAGAGAAGGAACGGGTGACGTTCAGGGTCGAGACCCTTCTTCAGACTGACCCATCTTCAGAATGGTGGTGTGCTTGGCCTGGGAAACTGGGTTGGTATCTAACTAACCGTTCCAGAGCCATAGGTTTCAAACCCACCGTCGCGGTTGTTGAATGTGGGTTTGTGTAAGAGTTCAATATGAAAGTGCGTGGCTGTTGTAAAAGCCCTATTTGGTCCACTATGGACCATCAGGAAGGAGATCAGCTGTCCTTAGACTTCAGATATAGTGTGGAAACAGGCCCTTCGGCCCATCGAGTCATGAATTCATAAGTGATGGGAGCAGAATTAGGCCAATTCGGCCCATCATGACTACTCCGAGATTCAATCATAACTTACAAGATTCTTAAGGGGTTGGACAGGCTAGATGCAGGAAGATTGTTCCCGATGTTGGGGAAGTCCAGAACAAGGGGTCACAGTTTAAGGATAAGAGGGAAGTCTTTTAGGACCGAGATGAGAAAGTTTTTTTTCACACAGAGAGTGGTGAATCTGTGGAATTCTCTGCCACAGAAGGTAGTTGAGGCTAGTTCATTGGCTATATTTAAGAGGGGGTTAGATGTGGCCCTTGTTTCTAAAGGGATCAGGGGGTATGGAGAGAAGGCAGGAACGGGATACTGAGTTGGATGATCAGCCATGATCATATTGAATGGCGGTGCAGGCTCGAAGGGCCGAATGGCCTACTCCTGCACCTATTTTCTATGTTTCTATGGCTGATCCATCTCTCCCTCCTAACCCCATTCTCCTGCCTTCTCCCCGTTGCCCCTGACACCCATACTAATCATGAATCTGTCCATCTCCGCCGTAAAAATATCCATTGACTTGGCCTCCACCACCTTCTGTGGCAATGAATTCCACAGACTCACCACCACCGAGTCTGTGCCGACCAGCAATCACCTGCCTACACTAGCACTATCCTACGCACATGTGACAATTTAATTTTTTAATCAAAGCCAAGTAACCTCCAAACCTGTGTCGAGAGGAACTGCAGATGCTGGTTTAAACCGAAGACAGGCACAAAAAGCTGGAGTAACTCAGCGGGCCAGGCAGCATCTCTGGAGAAAAGGAATAGGTGACGTTTCGGGTCGAGACCCTTCCTCAGACCATTCAACCAACAAACCTGTGCGTCTTTGGAGTGTGGGCGGAAACCGGAGCGCCCGGAGGAAAAACTACATGGTCACGGGGAGAACGTACAGACTCCGTACAGGCAGCGCCCGTAGTCGGCATCGAACCCGGGTCTCAGCAACTCTACCGCTGCGCCACCGTGCCGCCCTTTTACACCAACTTGTCCTTGCCTCCTCTGGTCTACGTGACTCCTGTCCCACCATTCTCATCAATTCTCTACCACTTTCTCGCCTTTGGGAAAAATTAGGATGGACGGTAAATGCAGACGTTTCCAGCAAAGTGAACACCCCATGAATATAGACCAAGACACAAGGAACTGCAGATGCGGGAATCCTGAGCAAAACACAAAGTGCTGGACAAACTCGACTGGTCGGGCAGCATCTGTGGATGGAATGGACAGAAGACCTTTTTCGATTGGGACTTATCGGCCCTCGTCATGGATCTGTACACCATGAATGGATCGATTGTGATCGTGTTGTCTTTCCGTTGACTGGTTAGCACGCAACAAAACTCTTCACTGCACCTCGGTATACGTGACAATAAACTAAACTGGGAGCCTTCAGATGCTGCCTGACCTGCTGTGTCTTCCAGCACTTCATGGTTTATGTCCCACCATTGAATAAATAGTCGCATTGGCATCCAAATTGATCACATGAGCTCGATTTCAGTAGCTCTTTATCAGCAAGTTGTTTGATGCCCCTCATGAAAATCTGCATCCAATTCCTTCATGTGCTTCACATTATGAAGCATTGTTTTGCCTTCTCATAATTTCTGAGAGAAATCAGACTTTTAAAATACATACAGTGGTTTTCAAAATGCCATCAGCAGATCCATTAGCAAGTACCGAGCCACAGTTGGTGTGATTTATGTTTAAAACACTTGCATATTTTAATTAAATAAGGAGACAGTGTGCTTTTAGTTAATAGATTCAGGCCTACTTGAGACGTCCTGCAAGAATTAGCGTTGCCAAAGCTCTGGGGCTGGCCTGCAGTCATCGTGACTTGAACCGTGTCCAATCTTCCTCTTGCCAGCAAAGTGAAGGGAAAAACAAATGGCAAGGCCATTCAATAATTGCTTCTCCATCAGCTTTGTGTGTTCGTTGCTTATTGATTGAGACTTGTTATGTTTGGCAGGAGATGCAAGATTACTCATCCAGAGTGTTAATGTCCATTATCACTGAAGGATCCCGATCACTGAAAAATCGCCTGTCCATTTCCCACCCTCGGACGCTGCCTGTCCCGCTGAGTTTCTCCAACATATATCATCTAAGATTGAATGTGTTCACGTTAACTGTTCTCCTTCAGTGTGCGTTGAAAACTACCTGAACTCCTCTCCTAAAAGTTCAGGCCAGTTCATCATCACTTGAACCGAGGAACATTGAAAAGTTTATCTTGCGTGCTAACCAGTCAGCGGAAAGACAATATGTGATTACGATTGAACCGTCCGCAGAATGCAGATACATGATGAAGGCAATAACATTTGGTGCAAGAAAAAGCCAGTAAAGTCTGATCAAAGATAGTTCAAGGTTCTCCATTGAGGTAGATAGTAGTTCAGGACTGCTCTCTAGTAGTGGTAGGATGGCCTTCTAAATGGCCATGATACTTTCCCACCTCGGTCGTAATTTCTCGCACATTAGTTTAGCCATCAAGAGGGTAGCATGCTATTCAACTATATGAACTGTCATTATACAAGAGCCAAACTTGATCAGAATTTGGTCAGAAATGATTTTAGTTTTAGTTTTTCTGCCCTGGGATGCATGGAAGCCACTTGGAGCATCTAAAACAAGTCGATTCAGTGTTTCCTGGTGAGTTTTGTTATCTGTAACTCTTTCTCCCAGCCCACAGCTAACAACGACCTTTTTCCTTTATCATCATTAGTTTTTTCTTGCGTATCTTTCATTCGTTTGTTCGATGTCTCTCTAAATCACCATCTAAAATCTCTCGTTCCCCTCTCCCCGACTCTCAGTCTGAAGAAGGGTCACGACCCGAAACGTTACCTATTCCTTTTCTCCAGAGGTGCTGTCCGACCCGCTGAGTTACTCCAGCTATTTGTGTCTGTCTTCGGTTTAAACCAGCATCTGCAGTTCCTTCCGACACTTGATTCAGTGTTTGTTTACCAAGTCTTTATGCTATTTTTAAATTGTGGTTTTACCATCTCAAGAGTTATCGTATCTTATCCCTTCTCAAGTGTTGTCGTATCTTATCGTGTCTCAGTGATATGGAATTCCAACTGTTCCCCATTATCCTAAACAAGGGAAGGAAAGATGTGGTCAGCATCTCTGCTTTTGATTCCTAATTCCTTTTTGGGATAACTTTAGTGTCGATGGCCAATATTATATAATCATACATTGGGTACAGTTAACACCCAGATTTCTTTCACTGTCCAATTGAAAGGTGGATAGGAAGCATCTGTTTAATAGATGGCATTAAGCACACAACACCTCAGGATTGTAGGTAGAAGACTGGAGGGGGAGTTAACGGGAAAAAACAAAGCAGTTTAAAAGTTTGATGGACCTTTAGTGGAAGCCGTCAGTGCATTTAAAAAATAGTGTTTGCATAAGCCACAGAGTCGTACAACATGGAAACAGGCCCTTCGGCCCAACTTGTCCCATCTACACCAGTTCCACCTGCCTGCGTTTGGCCCTTATGCCTCCAACCCTTTCCTATCCATGTACCTGTCCAAATGTTTCTTAAGCGTTGTGATAGTACCTGTATCAGATAGCCCGTTCCATAAACCTACTACCCATTGTGTAAAAAAAAAAAAAAAAGGTGCCCCTCCGGTTTCTATTAAATCTTTCTCCTCTCACCTTAAAAAAAGCCTTGAGGAGCTGCAACCAACAAGGTACTAATTGTGTGTTGATGCAATGAGTTCCACAGATTCACTACCCTCTGACTAAAGAAGTTCCTCCTCACCTCCTTTCTAAAAGAGCGCCCTATAATTCTGAGGCTGTGCCCTCTGGTCCTAGACTCTCCCACCCGTGGAAACATCCTCTCCACATCCACTCTATCCAGGCCTTTCATTATTCTGTAAGTTTCAACGAGGTCCCCCCTCAATCTTCTAAAGTCCAGTGAGTACAGGCCCAGTGCTGTCAAACGCTCACCATATGCTAACCCACTCATTCCTGGAATCATTCTTGTAAACCTCCTCTGGACCCTCTCCAGAGCCAGCACATCATTGCTCAGATATGGAGCCCAAATTTGCTCGCAGTACTCCAAATACGGCCTGACCAGCGCCTTAAGGCCCCCAGCATTACATCTCTGTTTTTGTATTCCAGTCCTCTAAATATAAATGAATTTGCCTTCCTTACTATTGATTTGACTTGCAAATTAACTTTTTGGGTTCCTGCACCAGCAATCCCAAGTCTCTTCGCACTTTTCATTTATTCGAACTAACCAATTGCTTGGTGCTACATAATGCTTCCAAAACTAGTGGCATTATGAAATTCTCACCCCAAGTCAAGAGCGTTTTATTGTCATGGGTCTCAAACAGAACAATGAAATTCTTACTTGTCGTGGCACAACAGAATATGTAAACATAGTACTCTGTAAACAATATAATAAATGGAAAAAAGTTCAGTATACACACACACGCATACACATATAAACATACATACCTGCACGTACACATTCCCTCTCTCCTAGACACTGCCTGACCTGCTGAGTTACTCCAGCATTTTGTGATACCTTCAATTTGTACCAGCATCTGCAGTTATTTTCCTACACTGAGATGAGGAAATTTTTTTTCAGTCAGAGTTGTGAATCTGTGGAATTCTCTGCCTCAGAAGGCAGTGGAGGCCAATTCTCTGAATGCATTCAAGAGAGAGCTAGGCTGAGCTCTTAAGGTTAGCGGAGTCAGGGGGTATGGGGAGAAGGCAGGAACGGGGTACTGATTGAGAGTGATCAGCCATGATCACATTGAATGGCGGTGCTGGCTCGAAGGGCCGAATGGCCTCCTCCTGCACCTATTGTCTATTGTCTACACTTGCATACGCACACACACAAATGTATACATACATATGCACCCAACAAACAAAGAGTAATAGTGCAAAAAGACAAAAGCAATGTCCCCACGTCTATGTAGTTCAGAGTTTATTTGGAGGTTGTAGTGTTTAATAGCCTGATGGGAAGAAACTGTTCCTGAACCTGGACGTTACAGTTTTCAGGGGTGAAATGAGAGCATGGCTGGGGTGGTTGGGGTCTCTGATGATGAGGCAGTGACTCCTGTAGATCCCTTCGATGGTTCAGATTCCTGCCAATGAAGGTATTATCCAATTACTTTAAAGTGAAGGGTGTCCAGTTAGGCAAATATCCTGGAGCTCTTGATTCATCTCCTTCCACGGAAGGTGAAGTTGTAGAAGTGACAACTTCAGAACATTTGGGAACAAGTCGAGACCATTCAGCCCTTCTAGTCTGATCCAGCATTCATTGTATCTCCATTCTAATCAAAAACAGACACAAAAAGCTGGAGTCATTCAGTTGGGTCGGACGGACACCATCTGGAGAAAAGGAATAGGTGACGTTTCGGGTCGAGATCCTTCTTCAGACTGAGAGTCAGGGGAAAGGGTAACGTGAGATTTAGATAGTGATGTAGAGAGATACAGAACAAATGAATGAAAGAAGTGCAAAAAAGCAATGATAAAGGAAACAGGCCATTGTTAGCTGTGTGCTAGATGAAAATGAGTTACAGACAATGAGACTCGACGCGATGACTGGTGTTGGTATGACTTGGCTGGGGATTCTAATTGCCTGGTTGATTTCAATGTCCCTGTAATATCTTTCCCAAGCTAACCTTGATCAGGTGCCACCTTAAATGATTCAGTTATCTCAATTTTCACACAATTTCTTTCCCCCCCCCAGAAAACTTCAGAGGTTTCTATCTTTTATCATTAAAAAAGTGCGTTGCAAATTGATGATGTGTCCAGTTTCTTGCTGGATATGAGTTGAATAGATTGTTAATGGAAAGAACTGGGTCGATGAGTTAAATGACCTTATTTTTATGTCTTTTTGGCTTGTTGCTACACTAGTGGCTGGACGAGTGCCATCAATTTGTAGAAATCACTGGAGATAATTGTTGCGAAGTCTTCTTCGTGATGCATCAGTGTTCAGAATTTGTCATACATTTCAGAGAAATTAAAATGGAATTAGAAGGGACTCGAAATGCAAAATGTCGCAAGCAAGGAAATAAGATTAGACGGAGCTCCAGTGTGGAACCACTGACAGGTGTATGATGAGCAGCAAATCTTCTCCTCTTTGTTGAAAGTCTTACGATTCTGTGGAGAGAAATTAAGTTTAAAAATATTTGTATTTTGGGCCCCAGTGGGAGCATGTTTATCAAATGTGAACGGCATCATGTGCCAATCACAACCTTGCAGTCTAGGCAAGGTACAAATTAGGGTTTGTAAGTGTGTGGTGAATTATAAGAGTGTTATATTTACAGGTCGAAGGTATCACGAAATGCTGGAGTAACTCAGCAGGTCAGGCAGCATCTAGGAGAGAGGGAATGGGTGAGGTTTCGGGTCGAGACCCTTCAGACTATGTAGAGGTGGTAATCAGTGCTAACCAACGCTTTAAATACAGTTCCGCTACTGATTGTCCGGCCACCTTGCTTCCACAGCCTCTCTGGATTATCTGCTCTGCCAGGTCAAGTTGAGGCCAGTTCATTGGCTATATTTAAGAGGGAGTTAGATCTGGCCCTTGTGGCTAAAGGGATCAGGGGGGTATGGAGAGAAGGCAGGTACGGGATACTGAGTTGGATGATCAGCCATGATCATATTGAATGGTGGTGCAGGCTCGAAGGGCTGAATGGCCTACTCCTGCACCTATTTTCTATGTCAACAGAGGCCGCAGCCGAGACACTGGATCACAACGTCGACAGTGGGGGATGGATCTGCCGGCTCTGGCCAGGCCAGAGTTCCAGAGCCCTGGCTGCAGGGGGGGAAATTCGACCCCTCGATTGGTCACGGAAGTCCCAATGAGGTTGAGATCGGGTCACCTCACCCGACCTAGGCACCACATTTTCAGGGGGATTTCTTGGGGGGGGGGGGCTAGTTGCCGGAAAAGCGATGGTAGGCATGTATCTCTAAACCCAAGTGGGTTGTTTTGCCCCATGAGAAGAGTTAGAAGGAGGAATCTCGACCAGAGAGCAGTGCTGAACTACTACCCAACTCTTTGGTGACCCTCGGACTATAACTTGACCGGACTTTGCTGGCTTTACCATGCACTAAACAAACACGCAACATCCCATACATCATGTATCTGTACACTGTAAATGGGTCGATTGTAATCGCGTATTGTCATTCAGCTGACTGGCCAGCACGCAACAAAAGCTGTTCACTGTACCTCGGTACACGTGACAATAAACTAGTCTACTCGTTCCAGAACGACATCCTGAAACAAATTCCTCTAAAGCTCTACTGCAATATGCTTTGGCTATGTTAATGTTGCATGCAATATATTTGTCACCATTCAATCATAACTGAAGTAAATGTCACATTTTCATCATTTTAGTGTGTGTACTTGCAGTGACAGGATCTGTGTGCTGGTCACGTCATCATCAGCCGTGTGTTACTTTGGGACACTGTACCTTGTAAGATTCCAGGGTGGTAATTCTTCCAGTTTAATGAGTGTGATTTTCACAGTACTTTGTGTTTTGGAAGTAAAAGTGCTGGACTTTTTTTTTTTTTTTTTTTTCAAAAAGTCTCTTTTTATTCCCCACTGAGATTTTTTTTTAAGTGCTCAGTGAAATTAGGAAATAATACTTATCCAATTTTGGGCACAGTGCATAGACATAATGTGTAGGAAGGAACTGCAGGCGCTGGTTTAAACCGAAGGCGGGCACGGAAAGCTGGAGTAACTCGCGTGACAGGCAGCATCTCGACCCGAAACGTCACCTATTCCTTCCCTCCAGAGATGCTGCCTGACCCGCTGAGTTACACCAGCCTTTTGTGCATGGACATCATATTCTTTCAGATCATTATTCCTTTTGCCTCCTCCACCCAAGCAACCCAAAATGACATAGACAATAGGTGCAGGAGGAGGCCATTCGGACCTTCGAGCCAGCACCGCCATTCACCGTGATCAAGGCTGATCATCCATAATCAGTACCCCGTTCCTGCCTTCTCCCCATATCCCTTGATTCTGCTATCATTATTTAACTCTCTCTTGAATGCATGCAGGGAATTGGCCTCCACTGCCTTCTGATGCAGAGAGTTCCACAGCTTCACAACTCTCTGAGTGAAAAGTTTTTTCCTCATCTCCGTTCTAAATGGCCTACCCCCTTATTCTTAAACTGTGGCCCCCGGTTCGGGACTCCCCCAACATCGGGAACATGTTTCCTGCCTCTTGCGTGTCCAATCCCTTAATAACCTTATATGTTTCAATAAGATCCCCTCTCATCCTTTAGTTTTTGTATTCGTGGTCTTGAGTCAGATTCCCAATTAAAATAAAAATTATATTACTGGCTTGGATTAAGGAAGAACCCATCAGAGCTCATTTCATGGAAACCAGGCAGTCAATGGACAATAGACAATAGACAATAGGTGCAGGAGGAGGCCATTCGGCCCTTCGAGCCAGCACCACTATTCAATGTGATCATGGCTGATCATTCTCAATCAATACCCCGTTCCTACCCTCTCCCCACACCCCGACTCCGCTATCCTTAAGAGCTCTATCTAGCTCTCTCTTGAATGCATTCAGAGAATTCTGAGGCAGAGAATTCCACAGATTCACAACTCTCTGACTGAAAAAGTTTTTCCTCATCTCTGTTCTAAATGGCCTACCCCTTATTCTTAAACTGTGGCCCCTTGTTCTGGACTCCCCCAACATTGGGAACATGTTTCCTGCCTCTAACGTGTCCAACCCCTTAATAATCTTATACGTTTCCACATGCATGGCAACCTGAGTTCCAGAGGTCAGCTTCAAACTTAGTTTAGTTTGGAGATTCCGAGCGGAAACAAGCCCTTCGGCCCACTGAGTCCACGTCGACCGGTGATCCCTGTACACTAGCGCTATCCCACACACCAGGGACAAAATTACAATTTTTGTACTACTTTGGAATGTGGAAGGAAACCAGAGCACCCGGGGAAAACCCACACAGTCACGGGGAGATCGTGCCAACAACGCCCATAGTCGGAATGGAACCCGGGTCTCTGGCGCTGTAAGGCAGCAACTCTACCGCTGCGCCCCCCCCCCCACCTCATACAGTCAAACTCATTTGACTATAACACTTAAGGTAATCAATGTTATTGTCACGGCCACTTTCGGGACAGTTGCCAACAGTATAGAGTGGTGTAACTGTGAAAACGTGAGTTGTGAAAGCCAAGAAATATCTTTTCATTATTTTCCTGCACCTTGCCATTCCATCACTGAACACTTTCAAATCCCAAGGAAAGTAGAACGAAGTGAAGTGCTTCTACTCTTCATTCCCTCCTGAATATTTTTATCTTTTACCTTTATTTTTTTGTTTCCCTTTGGCCCATTGAGTCCACGCCAACCATCCATCGCCAGTACTCAAGTTCTCCGTTATCGCACTTTCGCATCCACCAGACTCAGGAACAGCTTCCTCCTCTCTGTCATTGGACGTTTGGTCACTCATTCCATCGGCAGGTTCCATGTTGTCCCACTTTCCCATCCTCCACGCTTCGAGCAATTTACAGAAGCCAATTAAAGTACAAACCTGATGTCTTTGGGAGGTGGGAGGAGACTGGAGCACCGGGAGAAAACACACACGGATGCAGGGAGAACGTGCCAACTCTGCGCAGGCAGCACCCGAGGTCAGGATCGAACCCAGGTCTCGGGTGCTGTTAGGCTGCAGCCCAACCAATATGCCACCGCGCTGCCCAGTAGCCAAGAGATAGTCCTACACAAGACATGCAGATTGGTAGGTTAATCGAATAGTGGTTGAATCTGGGGAAAGTTGATGGGAATGTGGGGAGAACAAGATGGGCTTAATGTAGATATATCCTCGATTTGCTGTGGAGCTGATGTGCCAAAGGGCTTGTTTCTCTGCTGTGTGATTCACTCGCCCGAATTCCGTGGTAATATAATTGGTCTCATATGAAAGGCTTCAATGTTAATTTGGTACAAAATGTATTCTTGAGTCTGAAGAAGTGTCTCGACCCGAAACGTCACCCATTCCTTTTATCTAGAGATGCTGCCCGTCCTGCTGAGTTACCCAACATTTTGTGTCTATCTTTGTTCTTGGGTTAGTTGTTCTAGAGGAATCTTAATTAGTACGGGTGTCAGAGGTTAAGGAGAGAAAGCAGGAGAATGGGGTTAGGAGGGAGAGATAGATCGGCCTTGATTGAATGGCGGAGTAGACTTGATGGGCCGAATGGCCCATTTCCACTCCTATTCCTCGTGAGTTGGCTCTTTCTCACCTGTGGCCAAGTCTGACACACGTAGTTGAAATTCTACTTTGTATCCATCAAGATCGCCTTTATCTATAATTGTGCGTTGTGTGTTGTTTACCCAATCGCTGATAATGCAGTATTGGGACTGTGGCAACAAACGGCCTTGTAAGCTTGCGTTGCATTCCTACAAATCGAAGAGGGCACTTTCTGATGTCTCATTCAGCAAAATTGGAACTCGCAGTGGTCTCCAGTTTGGAGACTCTTTGATTTTGCAGATTGTTTGCAGTGCGATTCCTCTTGGGAAGGAAGGCAACCTTTCTTCTTTGGACCGAAATGGAGGTCCGGTCGATAAAATCCAATTCTGCGATATTGCGTTGTTCAAAGCTACTCCTTGCATCTGCCTGACAGAATAGAGAGAAAAAATATCAGGGTAGGAAAAAAAAATTGCAGATGCTGGTTTAAATCGAAGGTGGACACAAAATGCTGGAGTAACTCAGCGGGTCAGGCAGCATCTCGGGAGAGAGAAGGAATGGGTGACGTTTCGGGTCGAGACCCTTCTTCAGACTGATGTCAGGGGAGGGGGCGGGACAATGTCTGAAGAAGGGTCTCGACCCGAAACGTCACCCATTCCTTCTCTCTCCCAAGATGCTGCCTGACCCGCCGAATTACTCCATAATTCTGTGTCTACGAGGAAAAAAAATCACCTCCCTTTACGTCAAAAGTGCTCTTGGCTCCAGAACCAAATGCCTTAAAAATGAAGCTGCCCAAATAGTCTATTTCTTGCGGTTGACGTACCCAACTGGTTCTGGGCAATCTGTTTCTGAAGCTGGACTATTGGATCTTAAAATGTATGTCTGACAAATGTAATATCTGGCCACTCTGTGCAAGATGTTACAAGGTACAAGGTGAGGATGCTGATTAAATACTCTTGTGTGAATTGGACTGAGTCGATTCATGAAACTAAGAATCAAATCATCATCTGCTCTGGTTTCTGGTTGTGTATGGATTTTGGATGATTTTCAAGGGTGTCGGGAGGGAGTGATGGGGAGAAGGTGGGAGAATGGGGTTGAGAGGGAAAGATCGATCGGCCATGATCGCATGGCATGGACTTTATGGGCCGAACGGCCTGATTCTGCTCCGATGAACCTCTGAAATTTGAAGTCCTGTGCAATTCCCCACCTGTTTGAAATGACCAAGCGACACGGTGGCGCAGCGGTAGAGTTGCTGCCTTACAGCGCTTGCAGCGCCAGAGACCCGGGTTCGATCCCGACTACGGGTGCTGCCTGTACGGAGTTTGTACGTTCTCCCCGTGACAGCGTGGGTTTTCTCCAAGATCTTCGGTTTTCTCCCACACTCCAAAGACGTACAGGTAGGTTAATTGGCTTGGTGTATGTATAAATTGGTCATAAATTGGTCCAAGACTAAGTAATTCAAGTTATCATCTGGAAATGGAATGTAGAAACAATGAACCTCAGGTGCTTGTTGACAAAAGGAGACACAAAGTGCAGGAGTAACCCAACGGGTAGTGTAGCATCTCTGGAGAGCATGGATGGGTGACATCTCGGGTTGGGACCCTTCTTCAGACTGGAGAGACCATTCCCCAGTCTGAAGCAAAGTCCTGATTGAAAACATCACCGGACGGTCCATGTTCTCCAGAGTTGCTACCTCACCCTCTGAGTTACTCTTGTGTTTTGTGCCTTCTAAAAATGCTATGTTGTCTTGAGTCTAACAATTTTCTTTTTAGAATCTACAAATTTCTCTTTATTAAATTGTGACTTTGACAAAGAATCCACAATGGGAGAGAGAGAGAGTCCAAATGATTGTCCTTTTGTGTTCCAGAGTGCTTTTAAGAAGTTTCGGATAACCAGTATGAATATGTAATTCCACCATTTTCCCGAGCAAATTCATCGGAGTCCCTTTAATGGTGGTTTGAAGCTTTGTTCCCAATATTTATTTGATACTGATGCAGCCTAATTATGAGTAAACAAACAGCAGATTCTGCAGGGAAGGTACCACAACACTCCCACAGCCTTCCGCGGAACATCTCCAAACATTTGTACTCCTTTTATCATTTACGGCAAATTGCTTCTCAAACCAAGCTTCGTTGTTCGAAGCAAGAACCCACAGTGCTGGAGGAATTCAGAGTGCGCAGGAAGAAACTGCAGTTGATAGTTTACGCCAAAGATACCAGAGGAGCAAGATGAACCAATCCATTGAAATCGCCTATACTGAAGTGTAGTACGCAAAGGAGCGTAACGTCCGCCATTTTAGTAAGCAAACCCCGCCGTTCGCTATGCCTCTCGCAGTGTAATCATTGTTTTCGGGGAACAAGTATGTGTGTGATGGCACCATTAAAATACAGAATATATCTCATCTATCAATTCACAGGATTTTGGTATTTTTCTTTTAAAATGTTTCTGCCTACTAAAATGGCGCCATGACATGCTTCGGTTTTTAGGGTCGAGTGGTCTATCTTGCCACTTTACACCAAAGATGGACACAAAATGCTGGAGTAACTCAGCGGGTCAGGCGGTATCTCTGGAGAAAAGGAATGGGTGACGTTTCGGGGGGTTGAGGCCCTTCAGACCGAGTCAGGGGGAGAGGGAGACGAGACGTATGAAAAGCCGCCACCCGATGACTCAAGAAAGGTGGAGCCCACAATGGTCCATTGTTGGCTGTGGAAGAGCAGATAATGAAGGGAGACAAACAGTGAAACTAGCAGGACGACTAGGGTGGGGAGGGACGGAGAGAGAGGGAATGCAAGGGCTACTTGAAATTAGGGAAATCAATATTCATACCACTTTGTTGTAAGCTGCATAATTTAGAGGGTCAGGCAGCATCTGTGGAGGGAACGTATTGGGTCGAGACCTTTCTTCAGAGGGGCTTCAGAAGATATTTTGTTATGGACATCTTTGCTAAAGGTTGAGACAAGGTGCAGTTAATTTCCTCGCTGCACAACAAGATCCGAAACCAACCAATGTTTAGTTTAGTGGTACAGCATGGAAACAGGCCCTTCGGCCCACCGAGTCCGTGCCGACCAGCGATCCCCGTCCATCAAGACTATCCTGCACGCACTAGGGACAATTTACATTTATACCAAGCCGATTAGCCTACAAACCGGTACGTCTTTGGAGTGTGGGAGGAAACTGGAGTCCTGTAGAAAACTCACGGGGAGAACGTGCAAACTCCGTACAGACAGCACCTGTAGTCGGGATGGAACCCGGGGCTCTGGCGCTGTGAGGCAGCAGCTCTACCTCGGTGCCACCCATGTTTCAGAGCTGCAGGCGATCAACATCTGTGACTTGCTCATATCAACACAACGTGTTATTAAATAAGCAACAAGAACTCAGCAACATCAGAACAAGAAAGTGATAAATATTTCTTTGGAGATGAAACCTTAACCAGGGCAATTATATACCTAATAATTTAAAAATAGCTACTTTTGCATATGTTTCCTGTTTGTCTTGTCACATTTTTCTGGCACCTTTAATAATAGACACATTTCTTGCAGCCGATTTGATTTGTATGTTTCTACAGCTTAAAAACCGAGTCATTAATTGCCCACGTACGGATAAATGTACAGACTCTGCATCGACACTTCACGCTGCCTCAGAAAGGCGGCCAGAATTACCATTCTCAACCAGTCACTCCATTTTCTCCCCACTCCCATCAGGGCAAGAGGTACAGAAGTTTGAAATCGCACACCTCCAGTTCAGTCTGAAGAAGGGTCTCGACCCGAAACGTCACCCGTTCCTTCTCTCCAGAGATGCTGCCTGTCCCACTGAGTTCCTCCAGCATTCTGTGTTGAGGGACAGTTACTTCCCAGCTGTTATCAGGAAACTGAACCATCCTCTCATCAGTGAGAGTGTGGTCCCGACCTCCCATCGACCTCATTGGAATCCTTTGAACTATCTTAAAGATAGGTAGTTGAGGCCAGTTCATTGGCTATATTTAAGAGGGAGTTAGATGTGGCCCTTGTGGCTAAAGGGATCAGGGGGTATGGAGAGAAGGCAGGTACAGGTTACTGAGCTGGATGATCAGCCATGATCATATTGAATGGCGGTGCAGGCTCGAAGGGCCGAATGGCCTACTCCTGCACCTATTTTCTATGTTTCTAAATCCAATTTTACTGGACTTCGGAGCTAAATCTGTGCACTAAATGTCACACTCTTTATTCTTTATCTCTGCCCTGCGGACAGCCTGATTGTATTTATGTAGTCTTTTCTCTAACTGGATAGCACGCAAACAAAAGTTTTTCCACTGTACCTCGGTACGGGTGACAATAATAAACCAAAGAATCTTCTCGTCAATGGAAAATAGCTTGAAACGGGCACAATATTTCTGATTCCTGATTCCATTTTTAAATATCCATCTCCAAAGGAATTAAGTTTGCAATTGCACCCTCAGGTGCAAATAAATTCTGATTATCCAACCTCTGTTGTGCTCACACAAAACAATTAAACTCGTGATTGATTCAATGTCGTCTGCACTTCAGTAAACCAAAGGCTGTCTAAACGGAGGAATGAACATGTTCAACAAAGGTCCATCCTGACCGCAGTTTCCAATGCGGATTAATGTGTAGGAAGGAACTGCAGTTGCTGGTTTAGACAATAGGTGCAGGAGGAGGCCATTCGGCCCTTCGAGCCAGCACCGCCATTCAATGTGATCATGGCTGATCATTCTCAATCAGTACCCCGTTCCTGCCTTCTCCCCATACCCCCTGACTCCGCTATCCTTAAGAGCTCTATCTAGCTCTCTCTTGAATGCATTCAGAGAATTGGCCTCCACTGCCTTCTGAGGCAGAGAATTCCACAGATTCACAACTCTCTGACTGAATTTTTTTTTCCTCATCTCGGTTCTAAATGGCCTACCCCTTATTCTTAAACTGTGGCCCCTGGTTCTGGACTCCCCCCAACATTGGGAACATGTTTCCTGCCTCTAAAGTGTCCAACCCTGTAAATTAATACTTCACAAACTCTTAAAGCGTACAACATCTTTTAACCATATAAACCATCTACAAACCCCTTAATAATCTTATACGTTTCGATAAGATCGACACCGAAGTCAGGCGCAAAATGCTGGAGTAACGCAGCGGGCCTGACATCATGCAGGTTACCAAGAGCTGTGTGGTCAATGCATCCAAAGTCATACATCCAGCAATAAAGATCTCAAGATCTTTAATTTAGATCTTTAATCAAGATTTCCAATAGAAAGACCTTTGGCCCACCGAGTCCACACTGATCCTCAACTAGCCATTTATATCAATTCTACACTAATTTAGTTTAAGAGATACAGGCCCTTTGGCCCACCGAGTCCGCACCAACCAGCGATCCCCGCACATTAACGCTACGGGTGCTGTCTGTGCGGAGTTTGTACGTTCTCCCCGTCACCTGCATGGATTTTCTCCGAGATCTTCGGTTTCCTCCCACACTCCAAAGACGTACAGGTTTATAGGTTTATTTGCTTGGTATAAAATGTAAAATTGTCCCTGATAGGGACCGCTGTGGCCTGGACAGAGCCGACCGGCGGCCGCTGTAGGCTAACGGAGTGTGTTCGCCTGTCGAAGGTTGCGTAGCAACCTGCCTCCCGGCCCGGGCGGCCGCCATCAGTGGAGCGGGAGCACGTGGCCACTGGCTGGGTGAGGTCACGTGGGGCGCGGGGCAGAGACATCACCTTGTCCCGTATTTGGGAGTGAGGAAGTTGGCAACCCCACATGGCAAAGATGTGAGCGAAGCTTTTAATGAAGGAGCGGATGAGGTAATGGAGGCTGATGTTTGTGGTGGAAATCAGTGCAATGGAGATGTGAAGCTGAAAGCTTGGGTTTGCACCTGAGGTGTGAATGAGCTGGAGGTTATGCAACAAGTCTAATAATTTTGCAATAATTATAGTTTTAGCTCTTGGTGATAAACTCATTTAATCATAATATCGCTTGTGAAAGAACAAAATGATATTGCACAAAGTGCTGGAGTAACTCAGCCGGTCATAAGTGATAGGGGCAGAATCAGGCCATTCGGCCCATCGAGTCTACTCCGCCATTCAATCATGGCAGATTATCTTTTCTTCTCAATCCCATTCTCCTGCCTCCTCCCCATAAACCCTGCCACCCAATCAAGAATCTGTCCATCTCTGCCTTAATAAATACCCATTGACATGGCCTCCACAGCTGTCTGTGGCAATGAATTCCACAGATTCGCCACCGACATCTCTGGGGGATAAAAAAAGGTTGAAGGGTTCCGACCTGAACCATCGCCCGTCGTTTTTCTTTCCTCCAGAGATGCTGCCAGAGCCGCTGAGTTACTCCAGGGCACTTTGTATCCATCCCTGGAGCACATGGGCAGGTGACGTTTTTGGATAGAGACCCTTCTTTGCCCGAAACGCCACCTATCCATGTTCTCCTGGGATGCTGCCTGACCCGCTGAGTTACTCCAGCACTTTCTGTCTTTTTTTTTTGTTGGTAAACCGGCACCAGCGACATCTATATACTAAATCTCTCGTTTGTTTGTTTGTTTGTTTGTTTGTGACTGAACTTCAGCCAAAACGGTACACGATAGCGCGGCAATTTTAGGCCCACCTTACTCTCCCCCCTGTCACTTTAGTGATAATGCAACGAGTTTTATTGAAATCGGTGTTATATTTTTAAAGTTATTGACATTTTAAAGTTTAAAAGGAGGGGAAGGGGGAGGGTAGGAGGGGGGGCGGGGAGGAGGGAAGGGGGAGGGGGGGTTGAGGAGAGAAGGGAGGGGGGGAAGAGAGGGTGCTGCACCAATGCAGGAGAGGTTTGGGCCCAACTTGGTCTAGTAATATTACAACGGTCTTGATATTCTGCGTCAGAGTTACAGCAACAGCAATGCCAAGGAAAGCACGCTCGGAAAGGGACGTTGAAATAGTTTTAGCTAGACAAAAAATGCTGGAGTAACTCAGCGGGTCAGGCAGCACCTCGGGAAGGAAGAAGGGTCTCGGCCCGAATCGTCACCCATTCCTTCTCTCCCGAGATGCTGCCTGACCCCCTGAGTTACTCCAGCATTTTCTTTGTCCACCTTCGACTTTAACCAGCATCTGCAGTTTCTTTCCTACACTTGGAATAGTTTTAGTCCAGTTATTTGGATGCACATTCAGTTAATGTTTTCAGTCGCTGAATACGATCAAACCAGACAGCCCCGGTCTAATTATTCCCTGCTTCCAATTGCAAGTGCATGCTTTGATGTGTAGTTACTCGCTGAGTCCCTGATCCAATTTAAAAAGTTATTTTCTCCCCCAAAAATTAATGACCAGGTCCCAGTGTTTGCAAATCCATGGTGCATTGGCTCACGATAGCATTCATTGGCATTTAATGACAGCCCTGTTCAATTACTGATCTCAAATAATCAGAGTGAGGCCCCACGCAAATTGGAGGAACAGCACCTCGTATTTCGCTTGGGCAGCTTACAACCAAGTGGTATAAATTTGATTTCTCTAACTTCAAGTACCCCTAACATCTCCTCTCTCTCCATCCCCCCCCCCCCCCCCACCCCCCACCCCAGTCGTCAGACTAGTTTCACTGTCGTTCTGTAGAGTTTAATTGTTTGTACCTGGCCCACAGCCAACAATGGATCATTGTGGGCTCCACCTTTCCTTGATCACCGTTGCTGGCTTTGATTTGCGCTTTTGCGCACCTTCCATTCATTTGTTCTATGTACTTCTCCACGTCTCTCGTTTCCCTATCCCCTGACTCGCGGTCTGAAGAAGAGTCTCGACCCGAAACGTCGCCCATTCCATCTCTCCAGAGATGATGCCTGACCCGCTGAGTTACTCCAGCTTTTTGCGTCTATCTTCAAATAACTCCAATCACTTCCGTATATTCTTTCTCTTGATCGAACTTTGCAAACGTATGTTGAAATGGGCCAAAGCGCTGCTTAATTTCCTTTTCCGACTGCGGTTTTAATGGCTTGCTGATAATGCCGATAGTTATTTCCGTGAAAAAAACGGCAAATCTTATTTATAAATTGTCTAAACTCATTTAAACATAATGTCCCTTCTTAAAGAGCAAAATGATATCGCACAAAGTGGTGGAGTAACTCAGCCGGTCAGGCAACATAAGTGATAGGAGCAGGATTAGGCCATTCGGCCCATCAAGTCTACTCCGCCAATCAATCATGGCCGATCGATCTTTTCTTCTCAATCCCATTCTCCCGCCTTCCCCCCATAAACCCTGACACTCAAAGGAAGGAACCGTATGCAAATGGACAAATCAAAGCCAGCAACGATGATCAAGGAAAGGTGAAGCCCACAGTGTCCCAAGAGTTATTGTCACGTGTACCGAGGTACAGTGAAAAGCTTCTGTTGTGAGCTAACCAAGACAATGCATGATTGCAATTGAGCCATTCACAGTGTACAGACACACACGATAAAGGGAAGAACATGAATAATGCTTGGTGAAAGATAAGGCTAGTAACATCTAATCAAAGATAGTCCGAAGGTGTCCACTGAGGTAGATAGTAGTTCAGGACAGCTCTCTAGTTGGCGGTTAGATGGTTCAGTTGCCTGATAACAGAGGGCAAGGGGGTAAGAGATTTGGAGGTGATTTAAAGGTGGCCTTTTTTGCTTGGAGCATGGTGTGTATTTGGAAGACACTGCCTGAGAGAGTGGTGGGAGTGAGGGGACTGGCACATGCAATGTCTGGATGGGCATTTGAATTGGCCAGGCGTGAAGGCTTCAGGGCAGGCGCTGGAAGGTGGGACGAACACAGTTGGGTAGCCACCAGTTGGTGTGTTGACATGGTGGGTCTAGTGGCCTTTTACCATGCTGTCTGGTTTCATGCATGTGTGACGTTTAAATCTTGGGCCTTCATTGAACCGAGAGAGATAGACTTTGCCCGGTGGATCTGTGTTTACATACATCTTGACCATTGATACTTCCCTGAAGAGGAGACCTAGTTCAACTCTCAGTGGAGCTCATGTTCATAAGTTCTCGGAGAAGAATTAGGCCATTCGGCTATGGAGGGCGTGCAGCGTAGGTTCACTAGGTTAATTCCCGGAATGGCGGGACTGTCGTATGTTGAAAGGCTGGAGCGATTGGGCTTGTATACACTGGAATTTAGAAGGATGAGGGGGGATCTTATTGAAACATATAAGATAATTAGGGGATTGGACACATTAGAGGCAGATAACATGTTCCCAATGTTGGGGGAGTCCAGAACAAGGGGCCACAGTTTGAGAATAAGGGGTAGGCCATTTAGAACGGAGATGAGGAAGAACTTTTTCAGTCAGAGAGTGGTGAAGGTGTGGAATTCTCTGCCTCAGAGGGCAGTGGAGGCCAGTTCGTTGGATGCTTTCAAGAGAGAGCTGGATAGAGCTCTTAAGGATAGCGGAGTGAGGGGGTATGGGGAGAAGGCAGGAACGGGGTACTGATTGAGAGTGATCAGCCATGATCGCATTGAATGGCGGTGCTGGCTCGAAGGGCTGAATGGCCTACTCCTGCACCTATTGTCTATTGTCTATTGTCTAAGTCTACTCTGCCATTCAATCATGGCTGATCTATCTCTCCCTCTTAAACCCATTCTCCTGCCTTCTCCCCATAACACCTGACATCCGTACTAATCGATAATCTCCGCTTTAAAAATACCCCAATGACTTGGCCTCCACAGCCGTCTGCAGCAATGAATTCCAAAGGCCGGGCATCTTAGCGCCATGGTTTAGATGGCGGCTAAAGGACGCCAACCACGAGTCCTATGTTAGAGTGAACTCACACTCCAGATACACCTCCCAGCCCTTTGGACGTGGAGGATTAATCTACGTGTAGGAAGAAACTGCAGGTGCTGGTGTAAACTGAAGACAGACACAAAATGCTGGAGTAACTCAGCGGGACAGGCAGCATCTCTGGAGAGAAGGAATGGGTGACGTTTTGGGTCAAGACCCTTCTTCAGACTGATGTCAGGGGAGGGGGCGGGACAAAGATAGGATGTAGTCAGAGACAGGAAGACCAGTGGTCCCTGCTTTCCCACTCTACCCCCTCCCCCATCCCAGTTCTCCCACTTGTCTTCCTGTCTCCGACTACATCGTATCTTTGTCCCACTCCTCCCCTGACTTCAGTCTGAAGAAGGGTCTCGACCCAAAACGTCACCCAATCCTTCTCTCCCGAGATGCTGCATGATCTGCTGAATTACTCCAGCATTGTGTGTCTACCATGGTTTAGATGACAGCCAACCACAAGGCCTATGTTAGAGTGAGCTCACACTCCACATACACCTCCCAAACCTTTGATTAATCTATGTGTGGGAAGAAACTGCAGGTGCTGGTGTAAACTGAAGACAGACACAAAATGCTGGAGTAACTCAGCGGGACAGGCAGCATCTCCGGAGAGAAGGAATGGGTGATGTTTTGGGTCGAGACTCTTCTTCAGACAGAGTCGGGGATGGGAGACACGGATATGGAAACGAGGCATCAAACGGGACGAAGGTCAAGGGAAATGAAATTTCATTTCTTGTTTTCACACCTTACCCTTCCATATCTCTGGGGCTTTGTAAGTTCCATATCTTCCATATCTTCCATATCTTCCATATCTTCCATATCTTCCATATCTTCCATATCTTCCATATCTTCCATATGTACGTTCCATATGTACGTTCAATGTGTACATTCCATATGTACCATATGTACCATATGTATATGTACCATATACATGTGTACCATATGTACGTCCCATATGTACGTTCCATATCTTCCATATGTACGTTCCATATTTTCCATATCTCTGGGGGTTTGTACATTCTCCCCGTGACCTGCGTGGGCTTTCTCCAGGTGCTCCGATTTCCTCCCACACTCCAAAGAGGTACAGATTTGTAGTTTAATCGGCTTCGGTAAAATAACGTTTAGTGCAAGAAAAAATCCACTAAAGTCTGATTAAAGATAGTCTGAGTGTCAAATGGTGCAGCATTTAAATACTGAAGCAAACCTCAATCCTCACGAGTCCCACCTGCCTGCGTTTGGCCCACATCCCCCCAAACTTGTCCTATCCGTGTGACTGTCTAAATGTTGCGTTAGTCCCTGCCTCAACTACCTCCTCCGGCAGCTCGTTCCGCACCCCCACCACCCCTTTGTGTTGGGAAAAAAAAGTGATAGGTGGATACAGGTGAGCAGGGGTCGATTGGCAGACGGGTGGAGTGACAAAGGATCGGGTTGAAAAGGAGACGAAAGTGTGTCGGATAAGGAGAGTTCAGGAGTGAAATGCAAACCGTCGTTCCTCCCTGCCTTCACTAGAATCTGGCTCTCTTACAAGTACTTGTTTAACAAGCAGCCATCTCCAAATTCTGGCACGGATCATTGTTGTTACCCTGGAACGAGTGCAGAGAAGATTTACGAGTGTTGTCGCCAGGACTCCAGGGCCTGAGCTACAGGGAGAGGTTGAGCAGGCTCAGACTTTATTCCTTGGAGTGCAGGAGGACGAGGGGTGATCTTGTAGAGCTGTATAACATCAGGAGGGGAATAGATGAGGTCAAAGTATAGAGTCTTGCTATTGAGGGCGTGCAGCGTAAGTTTACTAGGTTAATTCCCGGAATGGCGGGACTGTCATATGTTGAAAGACTGGAGCGACTAGGCTTGTATACACTGGAATTTAGAAGGATGAGAGGGGATCTTATCGAAACGTATAAGATTATTAAGGGGTTGGACACGTTAGAGGCAGGAAACATGTTCCCAATGTTGGGGGAGTCCAGAACTAGGGGCCACAGTTTAAGAATAAGGGGTAGGCCATTTGCAGTCAGAGAGTTGTGAATCTGTGGAATTCTCTGACTCAGAAGGCAGTGGAGGCCAATTCTCTGAATGCATTCAAGAGAGAGCTGGATAGAGCCCTTAAGGATAGCGGAGTCAGGGGGTATGGGGAGAGGGCAGGAATGGGGTACTGATTGAGAATGATCAGCCATGATCACATTGAATGGCGGTGCTGGCTCGAAGGGCCGAATGGCCTCCTCCTGCACCTATTGTCTATTGTCTATTGTCTTTTACCAAGAGTAGGCAAATCAAGCACCAGAGGACATGGGTTTAAGGTGAAGGGGGGAAGATTTAATAGGAACCTGAGGGGGTAAAAATTTTCTTACACAAAGGGTGGTGGGTGTATGGAACGAGCTGCCAGAGGAGGTAGTTGAGGCAAGTACTATCACAATGTTTAAAAACATTTGAGCAGGTACATGGATAGGACAGGATTAGAAAGATATGGGCCAAACACAGGCGTGAGGGCCTCGTGTAGATGGGGCATGTTGGAAGGCATGGGTATGTTGGGCCGAAGGGCCTGTTTCGAAGCTGCATGACTCTATGACACACCTTAGCTTGGTGGACTGATTGGTATTTTGCGTCTTGTCACACTATAAACATATTTGAAAATTTGATTGCTGGAAGTGTTCAATAATCTGCTAAGATTAAATAAAGAGCCAAAGATCCATATTAACACATTGATAGAGTCATAGTCATGGAGAATCATTGGTCTTAAGGGATAAGCGTAGAATTAGGCCATTTGGCCCATCGAGTCTACTCTGCCATTCAGTCGTGGCTGTTCTATCTCTCCCTCCTAACCCCTTTTCTCCAGCCTTCTCCCCATAACCCCTGACACCCGCACCAATCATAGATAGGTATGGATTGATATAATTATAACAGTGCAGAAATCTTGCGACCAGAATCTTTCGACGGAACTTGATTTATTGACTTTTCTCGTGATTGTGCATCACATTGAGAGGCCAGTCCTGAACCTGGATATTTGCAGGTAGACACAAAATGCTGGAGGTAACTCAGCGGGTCAGGCAGCATCTCGGGAGAGAAGGAATGGGTGACGTTTCGGGTTGAGACCCTTCAGTTTAACAAGTGCTTGTTAAACAAGTACTTGCAAGTACTTGCAAGACCCTTCAGGGTCTCGACCGAAAATGTCACCCATTCCTTCTCTCCCAAGATGCTGCCTGACCCGCTGAGTTACTCCAGCATTTTGTGTCTACCTTCGATTTAAACCAGCATCTGCAGTTTTTTTCCCCCTGTATATTTGCAGGCGTTTGTAGTGAACTACAGTGGTGATCATGAAGGGTGTATTGTGGCAGATTAGCTTTCTGCTTTATAAGCACTTGTACTTAAACGCAGCGAGGAATCACAAGATGAAGACGCATTGTTCCACTGGTGTGCAAATTCCTCCCTTTGCTGCATCAATCAGCAGAGCATGAAGACATTTCTTTTTTAGTAGAGGATTCTATTAAATTGCTGTGTCGGCTTCCGTAGAGGGGGTTAGCAGGCAGAAAGAAATGGTGCAGTCCCTCGGGAGAAGGCAGTTTTCTTTGTGTGGTATTAACGGTACTGTTGGGGCTATGACTTGGATACAATTATTGCTGCAATAAAAACACACATTGCTGGAAAGATACAGCTGTTTTTCAGTTTAGAGGTTTAGCGCGGAAACAGGCCCTTCGGCCCACCGAGTCCACGCTGACCATCGATCCCCACACATTAGCACTATCCTACACACACCAGGGGCAATTTGCACGTGTACCAAGCCAATTAACCTACAAACCCGTACGTCTTTGGAGCGTGGGAGGAAACCGGAGCACCCGGAGAAAACCCATGCGGTCACGGGGAGAAGGTACAGACTCCGTACGGACAGCACCCTAAGTCAAGATTGAACCCAGGTCTCTGCCGCTGTAAGGCAGCAACTCTACCGTTCTACACTTCCCCCTGCTCTGGGATAAAGATTCCATCCAATCTATGCCCCACGTAATTTTATGAAGATCAATAAGATCAACCCACATCCCCTCTGGAGGGTAAACACAGCCTATCCAAGCTAGTTTGTGATGCTCTGCCATGTTAAACCTGGAGCCATTTCTAAGAGAGCAACTACCATCTCCAAACTCTATGAATATTTCTCTGTGGCACCTGTAGAATTCCACACCCTGTCCGGGTTCAGTTGAGTCTAAAGACAGGGGCCAAATGGCCTACTCCTGCACCTATTGTCTATTGTCTATTGACACAGCATGGAGACAGCCATTCGGCCCACCGTAACCACATGACCGTTGATCACCCGTTCACACTAGTTCTACTTTATCCCACTTTCCCATCCATTCCCTACACACTAGGAGCAATTTACAATGAGCCTCCAAACCCACATGTCTGTATTCTTAAATGTAGAGACAAAACATCAGATATGCAATTCATTTGGAAAACAGAAACAGTGCTGGAGTAACTCAGTGAGTCGGGCAACATCTCTGGAGAACATGGATAGAGGACGTTTCAGATCGGGACCCATCTTCATTTGACTAGTCCAAAACCGGCAACCAGTAAAATTCTTTCTGTGTATCATTGCCAGATCGTTCAATGCTTTTTGAGGATTTTGTGTGGTACTTAAATCTCTGTATCTAATTGTTTTTCGATTAGATTATTGTTGTAGGTTTATAATTGTCACGTGCGCTGAGTTACAGTGAGAAGATTAGTTTGCTTGCTATTCCAAACAAATGGTACCATCGAAAGAATGGGCCAGGGCAGCGCTTGCGAGAAAAAGCATCAGGATGCATAGAAACATAGAAAATAGGTGCAGGAGTAGGCCATTCGGCCCTTCGAGCCAGCACCGCCATTTAACATGATCATCCAAAATCAGTACCCCGTTCCTGCTTTCTCCCCATATCCCTTGATTCCGTTAGCCCTAAGAGCTAAATCTAACTCTCTCTTGAAAACATCCAGTGAATTGGCCTCCACTGCCTTCTGTGGCAGAGAATTCCACAGATGCACAACTCTCTGGGTGAAAGAGTTTATCCTCATCTCAGTGCTTAATGGTCGACCCCTTATTCTTAAACCGTGACCCCTGGTTCTGGACTCCCCCAGCATGGGGAACATTTTTCCTGCGTCTAGCCTGTCCAATGCAGAATATAGTGTTTACTGCTACCGGGAATGGGCTGGGGCGACAATGAGATAGAGCGGGGGAATTGGATTCAAATAGCCCTGTGTAGCATAGACAATAGACAATAGGTGCAGGAGGAGGCCATTCGGCCCTTCGAGCCAGCACCGCCATTCAATGTGATCATGGCTGATCATTCTCAATCAGCACCCCGTTCCTGCCTTCTCCCCATACCCCCCTGACTCCGCTATCCTTAAGAGCTCTATCTAGCTCTCTCTTGAATGCATTCAGAGAATTGGCCTCCACTGCCTTCTGAGCATTGCAGATTGCAGACAATTTTTTGCAAGCTTTGCTTGGGAAAGAAAGTGTTTGATGTTCATGCTAAGCCAATATCTCCCTTGTGTAACATAAGATCATCGTAGCTGCAGGTAACACTCATTTTCCATGTCATGCCACCATTCATAGACCAGTAGATGGTGATTATCTGTCGAAAAGCCTTTGTGCCAAGATGGTCGCTTGCTGTGAAGAATCCGAAGTTAATTTAGATAAACTGCGACGAAATGCATTAAAAATAAAGTCGAATGAGCTGTGGATGCGGGAAATCCAAATGAATTGAAGATTCAATTCAATTAAGAATTGAAAATAGAGCAGAAATGCTGCCTTGCCGGGCCAGAGACTGGGTTCCATCCTGACTACTAAGTTTGTACATTCTCCCTGTGATCGTGTGGGTTGGTCGGTGTGGACTCGTTGAGCCAAATGGTCTGTTTCCAAGCTGTATCTCTAAAATCTAAAGTCTAAAACATATTTAAATAGCATCAGTTTGAAGAAGGGTCCAGACTTGTAACGTCACCTATCCATGTCCTCCACAGATGCTGCCTCAACTACCTCCTCTGGCAGCTCGTTCCGCACACCCACCACCCTCTGTGTGGAAAAAGTTACCCCTCAGATTCCTACTAAATCTTTTCCCCTTCACCTCGAACCTATGTCCTCTGGGCCCCAATTCCCCTACTCTGGGCAAGAGACTCTGTGCATCTACCCGATCTATTCCTCTCGTGATTTTATGCACCACGATAAGATCACCCCTCATTTTCCTGACGCTCCCAAGGAATAAAGTCCTAGCCTCCTCGACCTCTCCCTGTAGCTCAAATCCTCTAGTCCTGGAAAAGAGTTTTTCCAACCATTTTTGTTTTGTCCTCTGAAAGGTTTCTGCTGTTCTATTTTGTTTTTTTGTCTAAAAATGAAGTTGTGATGCACTTGCAAATTAAAAATAATTTGCCTCATAATTTCAGTGTTGCTGACGAGTGGAAAACTCGAGTAAGCGTATTGGACTTTTAGTATTCTGCTGAGTAAGTGCCTCATTAATGCTGTACCTGCACTTCCCCGTCACATTCCTGGAAGAACTGAGGATGAAAGAAATTCTGAAACAATGCTGAACACAGCGTGCGTCAGTGGTTCAACTTTCCCCCGAGATATTTTTGGCACTTGTCGTGGGTTTTTTGTTGCTGAGAAATGGAATAGTTCAGCCTCTCAATGCTGAGTGCTAGCAACTGGGTATGGCCAGGCACCTCGCCACTCTGTGTGTGTGTGTGAAAAGGCAGGGTGGTGTAGTGGTCAGGATGCTGGACTTGCAGCCAGAGACCCAGGCTGCTGTCTCACAGACAAGAGTTCAAATCCCACCAGGGGAGCTTCAAGTGTGTAAAACATAGAGCAGCTCAGAGGGACAGGCAGCATCTCTGGAGAGAAGGTGACGTTTCGCGACGAGACCATTCTTAAGAGTCCTGAAGTCTGAAACGTCAACCAACCATTCCTTCTCTCCAGAGATGCTGCCTGTCCCGCTGAGTTACTCCAGCATTTTGAGTCCATCTTCGATTTAAACCAGCATCTGCAGATCTTTCCTACGTATAGAAAACATAGAAAATAGGAGCAGGAGTGGGCCATTCGGCCCTTCGAGACAGCACCGCCATTCAATATGATCGTGGCTGATCATCCAAAATCAGTACCCCGATCCTGCTTTTTCCCAATATTCCTTGATTCCTTTAGCCCTGAGCTAAATCTAACTCTAACATCTAAATCTAACATAGAACAGTACAGCATGGGATCGGGCCCTTCGACCCGCAGTTAATTAAATAAAACTGGAATATAAACAAAAATATTTATTGCGTTAAGCATGAGAATTCCAGATTGTTGTGTAAAGAAACCTTACCAGCTCTCACTTATTTACATTCATGGGTCATTGGAGCAGAATTAGGCCATTTGCCCCATTGAGTCTATTCTGCCGTTCAATCATGGCTGATCTATCTCTCCCTCCTAACCCCATTCTCCTGCCTTCTCCCTATAACCCCTAACACACAAGAATCTGTCAATCTGCGCTTTAAGAATACCCAATGACTTGCCCTCCACAGCCTTATGTGGCAATGAATTCCACAGATTCACCACTCTCTGACTAAAGAAATTCCTTCCCATCTCCTTTCAGAATGTACGTCCTTTACACTGTGAGGCTGTGACCTCTGGTGCTAAACCCTCCCACTAGTGGAAACATCCTCTCCACATCCACTCTATCCAGGCCATCTTTCACTGTCCAGCAAGTTCCGATGAGGCCCCCCCTCATCCTTCTAAACTCCAGCGAGTACAGGCCCAGTGCCCTCAAATGCTCCCACCCAGCAATTTGGTTGACTCTTGATCTCTCCTCAGTTTGGAGGTACTTGAGGATCGTCATTGGTGGAGGAGGAGCACGCGGCCGCTGGCTGGGTGAGGTCACGTGGGGCGCGGGGGCGGTGATGCCACCTTTTGTCCCGCATTTGGGAGTGAGGGAGTTGGCAGCCCTAGGAGCAGGACTGGTCCAGAGGGGACGGAGGATGTGGCCTCTCCACTGAACATGACCGCTCCCCAACCTGAGACGTCCGTGGTTCGCTGACATCCCTGACCGGAGATGCTGCATCGTTCTCTGTTCCAACATGGGCTCTCTGCACTGTACCCAAGGTCAGGGGTTGAAGCCAAATTTGATTTAGAGATACAGCGCAGAAACAGGCCCGCCGAGTCCACACCACCCAGCGATCCCCGCACACTAACACTATCCTACACACACTAGGGACAATTTTTACATTTACCCAGCCAATTAACCTACATACCTGTACGTCTTTGGAGTGTGCGAGGAAACCGAAGATCTCGGGGAAAACCGACGAAGGTCACGGGGAGAACGTACAAACTCCGTACAGACGGCGCCCGTAGTCAGGATCGAACCTGAGTCTCCGGCGCTGCATTCCCTGTAAGGCAGCAACTCTACCGCTGCACCACCAAATCATTTGGAGCTGTGAGGATTGTCAGAATTAAGGGGCGTTCTTTTAGGTAGGAGATGTGGTGGAATTTCTTTAGTCAGAGGGCGGTGAATCTGTGGAATTCTTTGCCACAGAAGGCTGTGGAGGCCAAGTCAGTGGATATTTCTAAGGCAGAGATTGATAGATTCTTGATTAGTACGGGTGTCAGAGGTTATGGGGAGAAGGCAGGAGAATGGGGATAGGAGGGAGAGACAGATCAGCCATGATTGAGTAGAGGAGTAAACTTGATGGGCCGAATGGCCTAATTCTACTCCTATCCCTTATGACCTTATGATTTATTTCCCGGAGAATAATTACCCAGACTATAAAGTAGGACAGTGGGAATTATTACTTCGTTGTTGGCGGGGGAATGCAGACAGATGACGGCACCTTAATATAGTCATGGAAAGATCTTTTTAAGAATTGACGTAGTTGCCAACTAAAAGCTACCGTGTAAACATGGATCTTGATTTTGTACGTAGACACAAAATGCTGGAGTAACTCAGCGGGTCAGCCGGCATCTCGGGAGAGAAGGAA
The DNA here is from genome assembly GCF_053455715.1 of Rhinoraja longicauda. NCBI lineage: Eukaryota > Metazoa > Chordata > Chondrichthyes > Rajiformes > Arhynchobatidae > Rhinoraja > Rhinoraja longicauda. The sequence goes on along the minus strand of NC_135981.1, from coordinate 5,117,329 downwards.
TGGGTGACGTTTCTGGTCGAGACCTCTGACTATGAGGCTCTCACTAGGGCCTCTTCTACATCCCGCAGCTCCGCTCTTGCTCCTCCTCCCCCCACTCGCAACAAGGACAGGATCCCCCTCGTTCTCACCTTCCACCCCACCAGCCAGCGGATCCAACATATCATCCGCCAACATTTCCGTCACCTACAACGGGACCCCACCACTGGCCATATCTTCCCATCCCCTCCCCTCTCTGCGTTCCGCAGAGACCGTTCCCTCCGTAACTCCCTGGTCCACTCGTCCCTTCCTACCCAAACCACCCCAACCCCGGGCACTTTCCCCTGCAACCGCACGAGATGCAACACCTGTCCCTTTACCTCCCCCCTCAACTCCATCAAAGGACCCAAACAGTCTTTCCAGGTGAGACAGAGGTTCACCTGCACCTCCTCCAACCTCATCTATTGCATCCGCTGCTCTAGATGTCAACTTATTTATATCGGCGAAACCAAGCGCAGGCTCGGCGATCGCTTCGCTGAACACCTGTGCTCGGTCCGCATTAACAAAACTCATCTCCCGGTGGCCGAGCACTTCAACTCCCCCTCCCACTCCCAGTCTGACCTTTCTGTCATGGACCTCCTCCAGTGCCATAGTGAGGCCCACCGGAAATTGGAGGAACAGCACCTCATATTTCGCCTGGGCAGTTTGCAGCCCAGCGGTATGAACGTCGACTTCTCCAACTTCAGATAGTTCCTCTGTCCCTCTCTTCCCCTCCTCCTTCCCAGATCTCCCTCTATCTTCCTGTCTCCACCTAGATCCTTCCTTTGTCCCGCCCCCCTGACATCAGTCTGAAGAAGGGTCTCGCCCCGAAACGTCACCCATTGCTTCTCTCCTGAGATGCTGCCTGACCCGCTGAGTTACTCCAGCATTTTGTGTCCAACTTCGATTTAAACCAGCATCTGCAGCTTTGTTTTCCTGCACTCTTGATTTTGTACAGTGCCGGCTAAACATCCAAATCTTCGGAACCTCATCCCCATTGTCTTTGAGTGTGTCTTTAATGAGTGAACTGACAATTGGTGGCATATCGGTAAAGTTGCTGCCTTACAGCGCCAGAGACCCTGGTTCGATCCCGACTACGGGATGGGGGACAGGCGGCACGGTGGCGCAGCGGTAGAGTTGCTGCCTTACAGCGAATGCAGCGCCAGAGACTCGGGTTCGATCCTGACTACGGGCGCTGTCTGTACGGAGTTTGTACGTTCTCCCCGTGACCTGCGTGGGTTTTCTCAGAGATCTTCAGTTTCCTCCCACACTCCAAAGACGTACAGGTTTGTAGGTTAATTGGCTGGGCAAATGTAAAAATTGTCCCTAGTGTGTGTAGGATAGTGTTAGTGTGCAGGGATCGCTGGGCGGCACAGACTCGGTGGGCCGAAAGGCCTGTTTTTGCTCTGTATCTCTAAATCTATTTTTTTTAAATCTAAAATCTATGGGTGCTGTCTGTGCAGAGTTTGTACGTCCCCCCCGTGACCTGTGTGGGTTTTCTTCAAGTGCTCTGATTTCCTCCCCCTTTCCAAAGGCGGGCAGGTTTGTTGGTTAATTGGCTCAGATAAAATTGTAAATTGTCCCTGGTGTGTGTAGGATAGTACCAGTGTGTGGGGATCGCTGGTCGGCACAGAGTTGGTGGGCCGAAGGGCCTTTTTCCATGCTGTATCTCTGGAGTCTCAAATGGTGGCTATGTTTTTGCAAAGAAACCAACTGCTGGAGGAAGTGAAATATAGAACTGCAGATGCTGTTTTACACAAAGGGACAAAGTGCTGGAGTAGCTCAGCGGGTCAGGCAGCATCTGTGGAGGACATGGATAGGTGACGTTTTGGGCCAGGACCCTTCAAGTCAGGAGTCTGAAGAAAGGTCCTGACTCAAAACTCAATACTGCCGGGGTCTCTGGCGGCAGTATCTTAACAGCTAGAGGAACTTTGTAGCCGAGCGGCATTTAATTGCTGCCAAAATGGGCGATGTCACATATTCTGTGGCAGAAGGTCCATTTAATATTGCCTGCCAAAGTGTTGGCTTGGCCGCAGAGATGTAGCTATTATTGGGCTCCCTGTAATGTAGCGCATCGGGTCACTTTATACGGGGGCCAAGAGTCCCCACTTCAAAGGCAGTAAGCTGTGTGATGTGCAGTCTCCAGCTCTGCTCTGTCGTTGGTCGGCTCTACATATGCTTGTGTGGGAGTTTGTTATGACAGCTCTGGCTTTCATGATGAAATCGTAGCTTTCCGTGAAACATGAGAAGAATGGCAGCAGATATTAGCTGTTTGTCCTGTGGGCTGGTTTAGGCTTTATTAAATGTAGTTGTTGTGCATTGTGAATTCTTCCTGTAACAAAGGACGGTACAATATTGACTTTGCTATCGATGTGGGCATGTGAATTCTGCCTCAGGAAGCTGAATGATAGCGGCATTTTCCTCTTATTTTCTCCTTATTTCTATCTAATTGATTGAACGATAAGGCATGGAAACAGGCCCCTTGATCCACCAAGCCCACGCCGACCATCGATCACCCATTCACCAGTTCAATGCTCGAAGGCTTTCTCACCCTGCACACTAGGGGCAGGTTAGAGAGGACAATTATCCTACAAACCCGCCCGTCTCTGGAAGGGGGAAGGAACTGGAGCAAAGCCATATGGTCACGGAGAACGTGCAAACTCCACAGACACAAACACGCACACGCATGCACACGCAGACACACACACACACACACACACGCACAGAGACACAGACACAGACATGCAGAGACGCACGAACGCCCACACGCAGACACACACGCACACACACACACACGCACGCAGAGACACAGACACAGACATGCAGAGACGCACGAACGCCCACACGCAGACACACACGCACACACACACACGCGCAGAGACACAGACACAGACATGCAGAGACGCACGAACGCCCACACGCAGACACACACGCACACACACACACACACGCACACACACACACGCACAGAGACACAGACACAGACATGCAGAGACGCACGAACGCCCACACGCAGACACACACGCACACACACACACACGCACACACACACACACGCACAGAGACACAGACACAGACATGCAGAGACGCACGAACGCCCACACGCAGACACACACGCACACACACACACACACACGCACACGCACAGAGACACAGACACAGACATGCAGAGACGCACGAACGCCCACACGCAGACACACACACACACACACACGCACAGAGACACAGACACAGACATGCAGAGACGCACGAACGCCCACACGCAGACACACACGCACACACACACACACGCACAGAGACACAGACACAGACATGCAGAGACGCACGAACGCCCACACGCAGACACACACGCACACACACACACACACACGCAGAGACACACAGACAAACACAGACAGACACGCAGACACTCACGCACACACGCACACACGCAGAGACACACGCATGGACACACGCAGAGACACTCACGCAGATAGAGGCGCGGAGACGGACACGCGCGGAGACGGACAGACACAGACAGACACAGGCACAGACAGACACACACACACAGACAGACACACACACACAGACACACACAGACGCGCACACACACAGTCACACAAACAGACAGACACAGACACAGACAGACAGACACAGACAGACAGACACAGACAGACAGAGACAGGCAGCCACACGCAGACAGACACACGCAGACAGACACACGCAGACAGACGCACGCAGACAGACACACGCAGACACACACACACACACACACTGACAGACACGCAGACACACGCAGACACACACACGCAGACAGACACACACACAGACACACACGCAGACACACACGCAGACACACGCAGACACAGACAGACACACGCAGACAGACAGACACAGACAGACAGACACACACAACCCTGCCCACATCCTTGCTTTCCAACCGTCCAGGCACTGTCCTGGTTAATTTGTCAGTGTGTTGACTGTTGTTTACCGTGTGTTAAACATCAGCCCTAGTCTTTGCCATTAACTCATTGAACTTTGTTATGTGGATAATTTAACACTGTGGCAATTTACACTGTGCACATGTTCATTACAATAACATTTAACACCAGGCAAATGCTTACTGTCAGCCCAATATTTCATGCAGATATTTTATTTCATAAAGGCTTTGCAGTTTGAAGTGCCGATGAACTTCATGTCCTTCACTGTGCACAATCTTTATCACCAGAAGACACTGGCAGTGAGTGTAGGAATGAGCTGCAGAGGGAGAGCGAGCCTGTGGTCCGGGCTGGGATTAGTCTACCGGACCGAGGCCAGACGACAACTCTCAGACACCTCTTCCTACTTATCCTTGGACCATGACCCCACCGACCAACACCAGACCATCATCAGCACCATCACGGGCCACACCATTTCCGGCGCTCTCCCCTCTAATGCCTCCAAACCTATCATTCCCCAGCCCCGCACAGCCCGATTTTACCTCCTATCTAAAATCCATAAACCGAACTGTCCCGGCACTCATTGTCTCTGCCTGCTCATGTCCCACCAAACTTATTTCCACCTACCTCGACTCCATCCTGCCCCCCCCTGGTCAAATCCCTCCCCACCTACGTCCAAGACACCTCACACGCTCTCCATCTCCTCGATAACTTCCGGTTCCCAGGCCCCCACTCCCTCATCTTTATAAAGAAGGGCCTCGACCCGAAACGTCACCCATTCCTTCTCTCCTGAGATGCTGCCTGACCCGCTGAGTTACTCCAGCATCTTGTGAAATAAAAAGGAACTGCAGATGCTGGTTTACAGTGAAGGTAGGCACAAAATGCTGGAGTAACTCAGCGGGACAGGCAGCATCTCGGGATAGAAGGAATGGGTGACGTTTCGGGTCGAGACCCTTCTTCAGACTGAGAGTCAGGCGAGAGGGAGACGGAGATATGGCAGAGCAAGGTGTGAAAATGAGAGATCACATACACGCACACTGAGACACACACACACTGACACACACTGACACACACGCACACTGACACACACACACACACACTGACACACACACACACACACTGACACACACACACACTGACACACACACACACTGACACACACACACTGACACACACACACACACTGACACACACACACTGACACACACACACACTGACACACACACACACTGACACACACACTGACACACACACACTGACACACACACACACTGACACTGACACACACACACTGACACTGACACACACACACTAACACACACACTAACACACACACACACACACACACACACACTAACACACACACTAACACACACACACACTGACACACACACTGACACACACACACTGACTGACACACACCCGCTGGCTGACACACACCCGCTGGCTCACACACACACACACACACACACACACACACTGACACACACACACACACACACACACACACACGCACTGACACACACACGCTGGCTCACACACACACACACACACACACACACACACACACACACACATACACACACACACACACACTGACACACACACTGACACACACACTGACATACATACACACACATACACACACACACACACACACACACACACACACACACACACACACACTGACACACACTCACTCTCGCACTCTCACTCTCACAACTCCTTTAATATTTCCATGCATCTTCCAAGTCAATCTGTCAATGTGTTGACTGTTTGGTTCACAAGGAGAAAAGGAGCAATCAAATTTCATTTTCCTTGACCTTCGCCCACTTTGATGTCTTGTTTTCACACCTTACCCTTTTCCACATCTCTGTGTCTCCCACTCCCCTCACTCTCCGTCTGAAGTGGGGTCTCGACCCGAAACCTCCCCCATTCCTTCTCCCCAGAGATGCTGCCTGACCCGCTGAGTTGCAGAGAGGGACATGATTACACTGTCGGGGACGTAAGCTGTGCCAAAGGAACGGATTGTGCCACCGACTCCTCTTGCCTTTGGCACAAGGGCACTTGGGTCTCAGCGCTTTCACTTGAAGGCTCACTGTCTCCTTGGATCATGTTAGCAGTCATATGGTTTGACAACTAGGCCAGCAGAACCAACAGTGCTGAGGGAGCCCTCGACTGCACTCGAGTGTGTTCAAATCGAGCTGAGCAGATTCATAGAGACATAGATACATAGACAATAGGTGCAGGAGGAGGCCATTCAGCCCTTCGAGCCAGCACCCCCATTCAATGTGATCATGGCTGATCATCCTCAATCAGTACCCCGTTCCTGCCTTCTCCCCATACCCCCTGACTCCGCTAGCCCAAAGAGCTCTATCTAGCTCTCTCTTGAATGCATTCAGAGAATTGGCCTCCACTGCCTTCCGAGGCAGAGAATTCCACAGATTCACAACTCTCTGACTGAAAAAGTTTTTCTTCATCTCAGTTCTAAATGGCCTACCCCTTATTCTTAAACTGTGGCTTCTGGTTCTGGACTCCCCCAACATTGGGAACATGTTTCCTGCCTCTAACGTGTCCAACCCCTTAATAATGTAATATGTTTCTATAAGATCCCCTCTCATCCTTCTAAATTCCAGTGTCCAGCAGTCTGGCAAACCACATCAGCTGCCTCAACCGCCCAAACACACTAGTTCATTAATTATTCTAGAGGCTTCACTAATAATTGACATTTATACCAAGCCAATTAACCTAGTGTAAGAAGATAACTGCAGATGCTGGTACAAATCGAAGGTATTCACAAAATGCTGGAGTAACTTAGCAGGTCAGGCAGCATCTCGGGAGAGAAGGAATGGGTGACATCTCGGGTCAAGACCCGAAACGTCACCCATACCTTCTCTCCTGAGATGCTGCCTGACCTGCTGAGTTACTCCAGCATTTTGTGAATAAAAGCCAATTGACCTACAAACCTGCACCTCTTTGGGGTGTGGGAGGAAACCGAAGATCTCAGAGAAAACCCACGCAGGTCACGGGGAGAACGTACAAACCCTGTACAGACAGCGCCCGCAGTCGGGATCGAACCCGGGTCTCCGGCACTGCTTTCGCTGTAAGGCAGCAGCTCTACCGCTGCGCCACCGTGCCGCCCTTAGTTCGGGGTTGGTTAACAAGGAAAGGTTGGACAAACTCTGATTGTTTTCCCCAGAGGGCTGGAGGTTGGTGGGAGGGGGGACCTGATTGAAGTGTTCAAAATTGCGAGGCGGAGAAAACGTTTTAGACAGAAGCTTGCTCCCAGGGTGGCACTGGCAAGGACTAGTGGGCATCGCTGGAAGGTGAACGTGACAGATGTTTTTTTACTCAGGGGGTGGTGGGCGCCTAGAAGGCGCTGCCAGTGGTGGTCGTGGAGGCCAATACAATGGTGGCATTTAAGAAAGTTTTTGTGATGTTTGGTGGACCGTGTGGGGTGGGAGGACCCGTTGCTCCTCCCGTGCAGCAGGTGGCGCTGCGCAGGACAAAGGGATGGTTATCTCTGTCTGTGTCTGTAATCAGTGTGCAAGTGTGCAGCCAGATCGTGTGGTTGCAGCCATTTTTAAGTTGTCTTGCTGCCAGCATTGAGTTATTGTAATAAAGACTTCTGTTGTACCTTGATGACTCTCAAGTTTTATACAGACATAGAACAAGATCACAGACGTTTTTGATAGGCACAAACAGATGATGGGCCCGGTAATTTTCTGTGTTTTTACATTCTCCCTTAAATCCCTTGTCGCCTATTGTGTTGAGATGAATTTCTGGAATGTATCCTGGTGACAAATCTGAAAAAATCAATGTATAATAACATTGTAAGATTACGGCAGTGTAGGAAAATAACTGCAGATGCTGGTGCAAATCGAAGGTATCACAAAATGCTGGAGTAACTCAGTGGGACAGGCAGCATCTCGGGAGAGAAGGAACGGGTGACGTTTCGGGTCGAGACCCTTCTTCAGACCGATGTCAGGGGAGGGGGCGGGACAAAGATAGGATGTAGTTGGAGACAGGAAGACAGTGGGAGAACTGGGAAGGGGGAGGGGACAGAGAGGAACTATCTGAAGTTAGAGAAATCAATGTTCCTGTAAGATTAAGGGGCATTAATGGTTAAAAGATGATCTTGATTTGATCGCAATGATATGCAGGAGTCGTGGATTTAAGAGCCTCTTTGCCTAACAATTAACAATACCACTAATTCTTTCTGTCACTAAATATTTGAGAGCAAACCTAAACATCTATTCATAAATATTCAAGCGCAGTCATCTGTATTCACAGTAAATGGTTATTTCAAATGCACCATTAGATCTGTGGTAGCATATCTTGTGATCGAGCTGTGTTCTGCCTTTTCACTAGGTTAATTCCCGGAATGGCGGGACTGTCGTATGTTGAAAGGCTGGAGCGATTGGGCTTTTATACACTGGAATTTAGAAGGATGAGGGGGGATCTTATTGAAACATATAAGATAATTAGGGGATTGGACGCATTAGAGGCAGGAAACATGTTCCCAATGTTGGGGGAGTCCAGAACAAGGGGCCACAGTTTAAGAATAAGGGGTAGGCCATTTAGAACGGAGATGAGGAAGAACTTTTTCAGTCAGAGAGTGGTGAAGGTGTGGAATTCTCTGCCTCAGAAGGCAGTGGAGGCCAGTTCGTTGGATGCTTTCAAGAGAGAGCTGGATAGAGCTCTTAAGGATAGCGGAGTGAGGGGGTATGGGGAGAAGGCAGGAACGGGGTACTGATTGAGAGTGATCAGCCATGATCACATTGAATGGCGGTGCTGGCTCGAAGGGCTGAATGGCCTCCTCCTGCACCTATTGTCTATTGTCATTGTCTTGCATAACATCAGATTTGCTCCTTGAATTTGCTTTTCTCAACTTAAGAAAATGGGTTGGAAATAAAGAACACACAGGAAATTGGAAGGACGAGAGGGGATCTTATAGAAACATACAACATTCTTAAGGGATTGGACAGGCTAGATGCAGGGAAAATGTTCCCGATGTTGGGGGAGTCCAGAGCCAGGGGTCACACAGTTTAAGAATAAGGGGGAGGCCATTTTGGACTGAAATGAGAAAAAACGTTTTTTCAGCCAGAGAGTTGTGAATCTGGGGAATTCTCTGCCACAAATGTTAGTGGAGGCCAATTCACTGGATGTATTCAATAGAGAGATAGATATAGCTCATAGGGCTAACGGAATCAAGGGATATGTAAAGAAAGCAGGAACAGGGTATTGATTCTGGATGATCCACCATGTCGCTTGGTGGTGCTGGCTCGATGGACCGAATGGCCTACTCCACCTATTTTCTATGTTTCTATGAATTGCAAACTTTTTTTTCTCTACGAGGATGTTTCCACTAGTGGAGAGTCTAGGACCAGAGGTCACAGCCTCAGAATTAAAGGACGTTCCTTTAGGAAGGAGATGAGGAAGAATTTCTTTAGTCAGAGGGTGGTGAATCTGTGGAAATCATTGTCACAGAAGGCTGTAGAGGAGGCCAACTCAAAGGATCTCGGTTCTCCCTCTATCTTCCTGTCTCCACCTATATCCTTCCTTTGCCCCGCCCACCTGACATCAGTCTGAAGAAGGGTCTCGCCCCGAAACATCACCCATTCCTTCTCTCCTGAGATGCTGCCTGACCTGCTGAGTTACTCGGCATTTTGTGAGAGAAATATAGATCAGCTATGATTGAATGGGGGAGTAGACGTGATGGGCCAAATGGCCTCCTCCTGCACCTATTGTCTATTTTCTATTGTCTAGACGTGATGGGCCAAATGGCCTAAGTTTGCTCCCGTCACTTATGAATTTATGAACTGATCAACAGTTTTATCTTAAGCTTTGATTTTACTTTGTAAAAGAAAAAGTCTCTTCATAAATGATGCAAGTACTCTGTGTGCTTGGAATGTCACCTCTCGTGCATTCAAGCAATCAGCTGGCCCAGAGGGTGGCGGGTGTACAGAACGAGCTGCCAGAGGAGGTAGTTGAGGCTGGGATTATCCCCATCGTTTAAGAAGCAGTTGGACAGGTACATGGATAGGACAGGTTTAGAGGGTTATGGACAAGCGCAGATAAGTGGGGCTAGGGGCAGCTGGGACATTGTTGGCCGGTGTGGGCGAGAGGGGATTAAGGGCCTGTTTCCACACTGTATGACTCGATGACTCTCTACGACTCTAGAGTTTGGCTTCTGTAACTTGAAGTGACATCTCCCAGGAATGTGTGCAGCTTGCCGATGGGCAGTTTACAATCCTCGTGCTGGCTTCTCTTTGGGGGTTTGCTGGAGAGGGGCACCGACTATGTTTCGGGGAAAGAATCTCGCCACGGTTTATTCTCGCCCTTTGATTTTTTGCCGCCGGGCCTCTCTATGATCCACGTGCCGCGTGTCCGGGCTGTCAGAGGCACTGAGGGAGTCATCGGTCTTCGGAGTCACCCCAGGGAACGCAGGAAACCATAGAAGGACACAAAGTGCTGGAGTAACTCAGCGGAGCCGGCAGCTTCTCTGGATAGGAACAGGAATACTTCCCTGCCACACACGACGAGGCACAGTGAAATTCCTCGCTTGCACACCAAAGGTCAAGTCAATTTTATTTGTACAGCACATTTAAAAACAACCCACGTTGACCAAAGTGCTGTACATCAGTTCAGGTACTAAGAACGAACATACAATGGCACACAAACATAACAGCACATACATAAACAGTTCACAGCGCCCCCTCAGAGGGCCTCTACGCTCGGGAGTAGAAATAGGTTTTGAGCCTGGACTTAAAGGAGTCGATGGAGGGGGCAGTTCTGATGGGGAGAGGGATGCTGTTCCACAGTCTAGGAGCTGCAACCGCAAAAGCTCGGTCACCCCTGAGCTTAAGCCTAGACCGCGGGATAGTCAGTAGCCCCAAGTCGGCCGACCTGAGGGACCTGGAGATAGAGTGGTGGGTTAGAAGATTTTTAATAGGGTGGGGGTGGGGGCAAGCCCATTTAGGGCTTTATATGTGAATAGGAGGAGCTTGAAGTTGATTCTGTACCGTACAGGGAGCCAGTGGAGAGAGGCCAGAATCGGGGTGATGTGGTCCCTTTTACGGGTACCCGTCAGGAGTCTCGCTGCGGCGTTTTGGACCAGTTGCAGGCGGGACAGGGATGATTGGCTGATCCCAGTGTATAGGGAGTTGCAGTCGTCTAGGCGGAGGAGATGAATGCGTGGATGACTATTTCAATGTCGTCAAATTGGAGGAATGGTTTGATTTTAGCTATGGTACGAAGCTGGAAGAAGGTATCTGGAGGTGTGCGTTTTCACGCTTCTATCCCTCTTGCCTGATGGGAGAGGGGAGAAGAGGGAGTGGCCGGGGTCTCTAGAGAAGGGTCCCGACCCTAAATGTACGTCTGAAGAAGGGAATAGCGTTCTCAAGCAGGGTCACCAAAGGTGAACTCGCACTCCGTGAGTGGGAAGGAACAGCAGATTCTGGTTGTATACCGAAGATATCTGTAGGAGGGTCTCGACCCTTAACGTCACCCATTCCTTCTCTCCAGAGATGCTGCCTGACCCGCTGAGTTACTCCAACTTTTTGTGCCCTATCTTTGGTTTAAACAGCGCCTGCAGTTCCTTCCGACACAAAATGCTGGAGTACCTCAGCGGGACAGGCAGCATCTCTGGAGAAAAAAGATGGGTGACGTCCGAACCTTTCTTCAGACTCTCCATACGCAGGCTTGCCAACGCCTCTGCCACGCCAATGTAACTTCCAGACTATAATACCCTTAATGATGACGATCCTTCTACTCCTAGGACCCTCTGTTCTGCCAAACTCCTCAAGGCCCTGCTGAACACTGTAAAAATCCTTCTTTAGTTTGTCTTGCAAAATGAAACTCCTTGCACTTATCCGAATTAAACTCCATTTGCAATTCCTCGGCCTACTAACACAGCTGACCATTTATATGAAGGACTTGGAGGCCTTTTTATTTAAACCATGTTCTGGCCAGTACTCTAATGCGAAACACTCCTTGACAACACCAAGTTTAGTTTAGTTTCGAGATACAGTGGCGGAAACAGGCCCTTCGGCCCACCTAGACTGCACTGTCCATCGATCCCCGCACGCTAACGCTATCCTACACACACCAGGGACAACTTACAATTTTACCAAAGCCAATTAACGGTGGCGCTGCGATAGATTTGCAGGCCTTACAGCGCCAGAGGCCCTGGTTCCATCCTGGTTAAGGGGGCTTGTTTGTACCTTCTCCCCGTGACCTGCATGAGTTTTCTCCCAGATCTTCGGGTATCTTCCCACACTCCAAAGACGTGCAGGTTTGTCGGATAATTGGCTCGGCGTCAATGTAAGAAATTGTCCCTTGCGCAGGACAGTGTTAATGTGCGGGGATCGCTGGTCGGTGCAGACTCGGTGGGCCGAAAGGCCTGTTCAGGCACTGAATCTCCAAACTCACTAAACCTACAAACCTGTACATCTTTGCAGCGATGGACGAAACCGGAGGTTGTACAAACTCCATACAGACAGCACCGTGGTCAGGATCGAACCTGGGTCTCTGGTGCTGTAAGGCAGCAACTCTATCACTGTGCCACCATTGGTGTTTTTCTGGAGCTTCAGAATGTCTCTCTCGGCCTTGGACTATCCTATTCCTGCCATGTCTGTTTTTGCTTAAAACCTACTGTAATTTACAAAGGCTCCAGTGAGCTGGTTTTATGACTGGAACTAATCACCCTATAATATGAGCTTAAATACCTGTTTGTCAACTTGAACTTGGTTAATGAATTTTGGAGATAAAAACCTTCTAATGTTTAAAATTAAACGGACCTGTCGAATTCCCAAAGCCCAAATATTTCACAGAGGTCCCTATTTTAATTCCTGAAAACCCGCCATCCTTAACTAAGTCTGGGCCCCATGGGAATCTCATGTGTAGGAGCTGAATTAGGCCATTCGGCCCATCAAGTCTACTCCACAGTTCAATCATGGATGATCTATCTTCCCCTCTCAACCCCATCCCCCTCCCTTCCCATAACCCCTGCCACCCGTACTAATCACGAATCTATCATTCTCCACCTTAAAAACATCCATTGGCTTGGACTCTTCTGTGGCAATGAATTCCACAGATTCACCACCCTCTGACTAAAGCAATTCCTCCTCATCTCCTGTTTAAAGGCACGTCCTTTTATCTTGAGGCAATAGCCTCTGGTCTTAGTCTCTCCCACCGGTTGGAAACATCCTCTCCACATCCACTCTATCCAAGCTTCGCTGTTGGGTAAGTTTCAATGGGGTACTCCCTCATCCTTCGAAACTCCAGCGAGTACAGGCCCAGTGCCATCGAAAGCTCGTCTGTACGTTAACCCACTCGTTCCAGGGATCATTCTCGTAAGTTGATGGCCAGTGTGAAATGAATGGATTATGAGAGTTTAAATTTAGGGATACCGCGCGTAACGGGCCCTTCGGCCCACCGTGTCCGCGCCGACCAGCGATCCCCGTACACTAACACTATCCTACGCACTGGGGACAATTTACAACCGTTATCCAAGCCAATTAACCAACAAACCCGCGCCTCTTTGGAGTGCGGGAGGAAACCGGAGCACCCGGAGAAAACCACGCAGGTCACGGGGAGAAGGCAAGGACAGCCCCCGTAGTCAGGATCGAACCCGGGTCTCTGGCGCTTTTGAGGCAGCAACTCTACCGCTACGCCACTGCGCCGCCCGAGAGGCGAACGCTATTCACCAAAAGGTGACTGAGGCTCGGAAGAAAAGTTATTCACAACTTTCTCCTCAACCTTTTAAAAAATAACTTACTTTAAAAATAAAGCAAGGCTGTCAGAATCCCATCTTAATAATTCATTCTCACAGCCAACAAAGTCAACCTAGAACGTAAAGGGAATATCATAAATGTTTCAAATAAAAACAATGAAAGGATTTAAATTTTTTTAAACGACTGCAGATGCTGGAAATCAAAACTTAAAAATAGAAAATGCTGGAAGTACTCAGCAGGTCGGCAGCATCTCTGGGGAGAAGGATTGGGTGTCGTCTCGGGTCGAGACCCTTCTTCATTCAAGTCTGAACACTACTTAACAAACGAGTGCACGGGATCGGAAGCCTTTTGGGTCACTGTAAAAGGGAGAGAGCAAATACTTATGAGTCTTTGCAGATGTGGTAACCCCAGCAGTGGAAAGCAGCTAACAATAGACAATAGGTGCATTCGGCCCCTTCGAGCCAGCACCGCCATTCAATGTGATCAGGCTGATCATTCTCATCAGTACCCCATTCCTGCCTTCTCCCCATACCCCTTGACTCCGCTATCCTTAAGAGCTCTATCCAGCTCTCTCTGAATGCATTCAGAGAATTGGCCTCCACTGCCTTCTGAGGCAGAGAATTCCACAGATTCACAACTCTCTGACTGAAAAAGTTTTTTCCTCATCTCAGTTCTTAATGGCCTACCCCTTATCTTAAACTGTGGCCCCTTGTTCTGGACTCCCCCAACATTGGGAACATGTTTCCTGCCTCTAACGTGTCTAACCCCTTAATAATCATATACGTTTCGGTAAGATACAAAACGCATCTTAGTGAATGGTCACTACCTCAGTGAATGGTCTGGGCTGGCCCTCTGCAGAGGCTCGTGTTCACTGGAGTTTAGAAGGATGAGAGGGGATCTTATAGAGACATATAAAATTATTAAAAGGACTAGACAAGCTAGACGCAGGAAAAATGTTCCCATGTTGGGCAAGTCAGAACCAGGGGACACAGTCTTAGAATAAAGGGGAGGCCATTTCAAACTGAGGTGAGGAGGAACTTTTTCACCCAGAGAGTTGTGAATTTGTGGAATTCTCTGCCACAGAGGGGCAGTGGAGGCCAAATCACCGGATGGATTTAAGAACGAGTTAGATAGAGCTCTAGGGGCTAGTGGAATCAAGGGATATGGGGAGAGGGCAGGCACGGGTTACTGATTGTGGACGATCAGCCATGATCACAATGGATGGCGGTGCTGGCTCGAAGGGCTGAATGGCCTCCTCCTGCACCTATTTTCCATGTTTCTATGTGAATACTCTAGCTTGGGGAAATTGGTTGCATGTGGATGGAAGAGGGAGTAATTTTAACTGTAAATTAACCATGTATAATTACAGCTCAGAGGCATCTATTTATAATTTAGAAGAATGCCCTGTGCAATTTCCATTTTATTTTCCATTCCACAATTTACGTTTTTGACAGTACACGGGGAGATATTTAAAGCAACAGCGTCACCTTGGTGAAATATTAATCATATTGAAGCATGCAGTAGTTTCTTCGCGTGAATATTTAACGCCAGCAAAATTAGCATCCAGAGGATTAAAAGGTGTATTTGAGTAACACAAAGATAGACACAAAATGCTGGAGTAACTCAACGGGCCAAGGCAGCATCTCTGGAGAGAGAAGAAATGGGTGACATTTCAGGTCGAGACCCTGCTTCATACTGATGTCAGGGGGAGTGGATAAGGAAGTGTCAGGTGCGAAAACAGAACAAAGGGAATGGTGATCCAGGGAAATGTAGAATAGATCGTTGTTAATTCAGAGAAGCTGACAACAAGAAAGCAGAGATAAACTGCAGTCAGAGACAGTGCAAACTCCATTTTGAATAACACATATCAGTGGCTGTCAGAATGTACCAATAGACAATAGGTGCAGGAGGAGTCCATTTGGCCCTTCGAGCCAGCACCGCCATTCAATGTGATCGTGGCTGATCATTCTCAATCAGTACCCCATTCCTGCCTTCTCCCCATACCCCCTGACTCCGCTATCCTTAAGAGCTCTATCTAGCTCTCTCTTGAATGCATTCAGAGAATTGGCCTCCACTGCCTTCTGATGCAGAGAATTCCACAGATTCACAACTCTCTGATTGAAAAAGTTTTTCCTCATCTCTGTTCTAAATGGCCTACCCCTTATTCTTAAACTGTTGGCCCCTTGTTCTGGACTCCCCCAACATTGGGAACATGTTTCCTGCCTCTAACGTGTTCAACCCCTTAATAATCTTATATGTTTCGATAAGATCTCCTCTCATCCTTCTAAATTCCAGTGTATACAAGCCTAGTTGCTCCAGTCTTTCAACATATGACAGTCCCGCCATTCCGGAATTAACCTAGTAAACCTATGCTGCACGCCCTCAATAGCAAGAATATCCTTCCTCAAATTTGGAGACCAAAACTGCACACAGTACTCCAGGTGCGGTCTCACTAGGGCCCTGTACAACTGCAGAAGGACCTCTTTGCTCCTATACTCAACTCCTCTTGTTATGAAGGCCAACATTCATTGGCTTTCTTCACTGCCTGCTGTACCTGCATGCTTCCTTTCAGTGACTGATGCACTAGGACACCCAGATCTCGTTGTACGTCCCCTGTTCCTAACTTGACACCATTCATATAATACTCTGCCTTCCTATTCTTACCACCAAAGTGGATAACCTCACAATTATCCACATAAACTGCATCTGCCATGCATCCGCCCACTCACACAACCTGTCCAAGTCACCCTGCAACCTCATAGCATCTTCCTCACAGTTCACAATGTGAAGAATGTCATCGATCCTTGTTCTCCTGAGATGCCGCCTGGCCCGCTGAGTTACTCCAGCACTCTGTGTCTTCTCTTGTAAACCAGCAGCTCCTTGTTTCTACGATCCGGGTTGTTTTGCAGCTACTGAGGAGTAAACGCAGTCACTGAGGGCTGAGGCCCACAACGTGAACGAACAAATCAACAGTCAAGAGTGTTTTATTGTCGTCTGTCCCAGATAGAACAATGAAATCCTTACTTGCAGCAGCACAGCAGAATATGTAAACCTAGTGCACTGTAAACTATATAATAAACGAGGAAAAAAAGGTGTGTGTATATATGCACACATACACACGTATATATATATATAGGTAACAAGGGGCCACAGTTTAAGAATAAGAGGTAGACAATTTAGAACTGAGATGAGGAAAATATTTTTCACACAGAGTTGTGAATCTGTGGAATTCTCTGCCTCCGAAGGCAGTGGAGGCCAATTCTCTGAATGCATTCAAGAGAGAGCTAGATAGAGCTCTTGAGGATAGCGGAGTCAGGGGGTATGGGGAGAAGGCAGGAATGGGGTACTGATTGAGAATGATCAGCCATGATCACATTGAATGGCGGTGCTGGCTCGAAGGACCGAATGGCCTCCTCCTGCGTCTATTGTATACATATACATATATATATGTGTGTGCGCGTGCACACACACGCGCGCGCACACGCACACGCGCGCACGCACACACGCGCACACACACACACACACACACACACACACACACACACACACACACACACACACACACACACACACACACACACACAGAGAGAAAAAAAAATTCTGTGCAGGAAGGAACTGCAGATGCTGGTTTAAATCGAAGATAGACACAAAATGCTGGAGTAACTCAGCGGCTCAGGCAGCATCTCTGGAGAGAAGGAATGGGTGACGTTTCGGAACGAGACTCTTCTTCGGAAATATCTGTGTTTCTAACAAAGACAGTTTATTAGAAGTGCAACGGTTCCTAAAACCAATTAGGCTGCCCCGTCTGTTAGTAATTCAGACAATTTGACATTTAACTCAATTTCGAATTATCAAAGGGGAATACATAATAATTTCTCTATGAAGCTATTGCTGTGTTGCAGAGTCATTAATCTCGCATGAAAACATCTTGCATTTGCCTTTTGTATATCCCTGTCATCCCAGCCCCTCTTGGCCCATGAGGGGTAGCAGATGGAGCAATGTGAAAGTCAGGCTCTTCAACCCACTGAATTGAACTCAACTGAAAGAGTCTGAAGAAGGGTCTCGACCCGAAACGTCACCCATTCCTTCTCTCCAGAGATGCTGCCTGACCCGCTGAGTTACTCCAGCATTTTATGTCTTTCTTCATCCCAACTCATCCACACTGGCCAAGATGCCCAATCTGAACTAGTCCCCTTTGCCCATATATATGTATATCCCTCTAAAACTTTCCTATCATGTACCTGTCCAGGTGTCTTTTAAATTTTGTCAATTGCACCCGCCTCAACTACCTCTTCCTGCAGCTCATTCTGTTTAATCACCACCCTCTAAGTGGAAAAGTTGCCCCTCAGGTTCCCCTCTTACCTTGAACCTATGTCCTCTGGTTCTTGATTCTCTCACCCTGGGTAAATGCGCCCGTGCATTCTCCCTATCAATTCCCCTCATTGATTCTATAAGATTAGCCGTCAGCCTTCTGCACTTCTAGGAATGAAGTCCGAACGTTGCCCAGTCTCTTGCTGTGGCTGAAGTCCTGGCATCAGAAATCGTCTCTGTACTTCCCAGCTTGGCAACATCCATTCTAAATTGATGTAAAAAAGGAACTGGCAGATGCTAATTTAAATCGAAGATAGACTCAAAACACTGGAGTAACTCAGCGGGACAGGCGGCATCACCGGAGAGAAGGAACGGGTGACTTTTCGGGTCGAGACCCAGTATGAAGAAGGGTCTCGACCGAAAACGTCACCCATTCCCTCTCTCCAGTGATGCTGCCCTGACCCGCTGAGTTACTCCAGCTTTCCAGCTTTTTGTGCCTGACATCCATTCTATACCAGGTTACCAAAACACAGTACACCAAATGCGGCCTCACCAATGTCTTGTACAACTGTTACGTATCTCAACTTATACACTCAGTGCCCATGACTGATGAAGATCAATGTATCAACAGTCATCTTTACCACCCTATCTATGATCAGCACCATTTTCAGTAAATTGTGCCTGTATTCCTAGCAAAGATACTAGAGGAACAAGATGGACCACTCCATTGAGATCGCCTACGCTGAAGTGTAGCACGCAAAGGAGCGTAACGGCCGCCATTTTAGTAGGCAAAGCCCGCCGTTCGCTATGCCTCTCGCAGTGTAATCAGTGTTTTGGGGGAACAGTATGTGTGATGATACCATTAAAATGCAGAATATATCTCATCTATCAACTCACAGATTTGTGTTATTTTTCTTTTTAAATGTTTCGGCAAGTTTCTGCCTACTAAAATTGGCGCCGTGACATGCTACGGTTTTTTAGGGTTGAGTGGTCTATCTTGCTCCTCTAGTATCTTTGATTCCTAGATCGTTCTGCTCGACGACACTCCTCAGAGCCCTGCCCTTCACTGTGAAAGTCCTCCCCTGGTTTGACTTCAAAAAAGACAACATCTTACATTTGTCTGGATTAAACTCCATGAGCCATTCCTCCGCCACTTGCCCAGCGTCACCAGAAGAGTCCCAACCTGAAACATCACCTATCATTTATCTCCAGAGATGCTACCTGACCCGCAGAGTTACTCCGGCACTTTTGTGTCTATCTGTGGAACAATGAAACGTTTGCTTTCAGCAGCCTGTAAACACAATACACACAGATATGTAATAAAAATAATTCAATAAATTAATAACCACAATTCTACTGCAAAAAAACCCTGACGCCTTTAGTACAACCAAAGACAGGTGGAGTGAAAAGCCTTTGTTGTGTGCCAATCGGACAATAGACAATAGGTGCAGGAGTAGGCCATTCGGCCCTTCGAGCCAGCACCGCCATTCAATGCGATCATGGCTGATCATTCTCAATCAGTACCCCCGTTCCTGCCTTCTCCCCATACCCCCCTGACTCCGCTATCCTTAAGAGCTCTATCTAGCTCTCTCTATCGGAGAGACTGTACATGATTACAATTGGGCCGTCCACTGTGTACATATACTAGATAAAGGGAATAATGTTCAGTGCAAGGTAAAGTCTGATTGAAGACAGTCTAAGGGTCGCTAATGAGGCAGGTAGTAGTTCCAGACTGTAGTCTAGATGTTGATAGGATGGTTCAGTTGCCTGATGAGACACTGCCCCGATTCTGGGCACACGCTTTACACGTCTGTGCCTCTTGCACGACAGGAAAGGTGAGAAGAGAGTGCGTGACTGGTCCTTGATTGTGCAGCTGGCCTTGCCGAGGCAGCGTGAAGTGGAGATGGGGTGAATGGAAGGGAGGTGGGTTTGGGAGATGGTCAGTGCTGCGTCCACAAGTTGCTGCGGTCTTGGATGGAGCTGCTTGCAAACCGTGCTGTGATGCATCCACCGGACAATCCACTGACCACCTCAGTGCCACCTCGCGGGGCAGGACGCCAGCTTGGGCATCCCTTGTGTCCATCCTTGTCAACGGTCGCTGCTGAGCCAGTGGAGGGCGGAGGGCCGAGCGAGACACACCACGACGTGGTGACTGGATTGCAGGCTCAGCAAGCCCTGAATCAAAGCACCAACTTTTAATTCCAGCACTCTCCTCAGTTCTGGTACATTGCGGCATCAGATGCACTTAAGCCGAAAGAAGTCTTGCTGGTTTTGGATCGACTCCACAGCTCCCTGACAGAGCTCTGCTCAGTGCCAGGCTCGTGGAAGGAGCTGGCTCTGGCTTCCATCTGGATAGCTCGAGGTTGTTGTCGTTCTGCCCTGCCCTGCCCACTCCCACCATCCATCCCTTCTGTGCAACCGGAGTTCTGACCTTGCACAAAGCTCGCGTTGTCTCGGGTTAAGGCAGGTGGTTAAGGTCACGTCTAAGAGCATGCCCTTAATTGCGACGTGTACCGCCATTAGGTGGCGCTCTGGTCGGGGCAGACTCGGTGGGCCGAAGGGCCATCTGCACTGCATCTCTAAAGCCCAAAGTAGAGTCTAAAAGCTGCTTCCCAACAACCATCACAATGGGGGCGGCACGGTGGCGCAGCGGTAGAGTTGCTGCCTCACAGCGCCAGAGACCTGGGTTTGATCCTGACTACGGGTGCTGTCTGTACGGAGTTCGTACGTTCTCTAAGAAAATGACTGCAGACGCTGGTACGAACCGATTTATTCACAAAATGCTGGAGTAACTCAGCATCTCGGGAGAGAAGGAATGGGTGACGTTTCGGGTCGAGACCCTTCTTCAGACTGATGTCAGGGGGGGCGGGCCAGCCCCGAAACGTCACCCATTCCTTCTCTCCCGAGATGCTGCCTGACCTGCTGAGTTACTCCAGCATTTTGTGAATAAATCGGTTCGTACGTTCTCGTTGTGACCGCGTGGGTTTTCTCTGGGTGCTCTGGTTTCCTCCCACACTCCAAAAACATGCAGGTTTGTGTGAGTTACTCCAGCATTTTGTGTCTTTCCTTAAGTAAACCAGTATCTGCAGTTTGTTGGTTCTACATTGTG